>NC_045566.1:25387761-25495261 GCF_009819795.1 Aythya fuligula | reverse complement strand
AGGAAGCAAAACAAAATATTTTCTATCAGATATATTTCAAGATTGCAAAGTTACATTTCATCATTTTAAAGCTCCCCCTCTCGCCCCCACAAAAAATACTGTTTTCAAATTTCTATTTACAAAATGCTAGTATCTACTCTGGGGAAAAAAAAAAAGATACCTGTGGCTGAAATGGCGGAGCAGTGGGCCCCTGCATGCCCTGTGACTGTTCATCCATTCTGTCAGGCAAAAGTGTCCCTTCTGTCCTGAAAAAGAGAAATGCAAACAGTCATTACGCTGTAATTCAGCCTGTATTTACAAACAAGGAGCACCTGCAGCGAAAGGGAAAAATCAATTTTTTCATTTGCATCCTTGAGTTTACTAGCATTTAACTGTTCCGGCCCTGCACTGTTTTGGGAAGGATGCATTGTTATTTCCAGCTGTTCTACAGGAGAACTAAATCACCATGAATGTATCTGAACCTCCTGGATGTGCTTTCAACACGTGGAAGACTTGAGCCACACGGCTCTACCCGATACAGCCGCATGGCTCTTTGAGGCACCGGGCGCTTGTTAAATAAACCCCGTACGTGCCTGCGGGCCAGCATCCCAGGCCTGCAGGCAGAAGGGACACAGCAGAGGAGCTCCAACTGCTGCACACAGACTGACTGCGCCACAGAAATTTATCTGTGGGTTTTAGGGGCGGAGGAGCAGGTGCAGCACCCGGTTTTGCTGGTGCCGGCGAGGAGCGCGGTGCCATCCCTGCTCAGGTGCAAACAGAGCTCCCCAGCAGCCCTGGCCGCGAACAAAGCAATCAAGGTTTACCTGAACAACCCTTTCAGCACACACACGAACACAGCCTCTGTCCCCGACTGTAACCTGGTGAAACCTGGCAAGGCCTGAAGAGGAACAAGTCACGTCGCCGACTGGGAAACTATGCCAGCTTTTCTGTATTTTACTTACTCATATATTTACTTCCTGCTCCAAAGCCTTCACGCTCTACAGACAGTTTGAAATAGCACACACTCCTCCTGATAACTTAAATCTTCACCATTAGGAAAGTTCAACAGAAAAGCATTCGAACTATCATAAAAGCATTCACCTGGTAAAACGTACACACAGAATAAATCTCAGTAATTCCTTCAGACAATATTAAAAGTGTTGAAATAGCTCCACAGAGAAAGCAGTAAACCTTAGACTTTTTTTTTATAAAGCCCATTGCAAAATATTTAAGAGATGCTAACAAATAGCCTGTGTTCATGGTAACATCACCCTTACAGCATCACTGCCTTAACACTACTTTCCAATCAAATCATCACAGAGCAGCCATGTGGAGTTCTCAAAACTCAGCCCTAGCACTGAACAGCACCGGGCTCCACGAAACAAACCCGCACCGATCCGCTCTCACTCCTCCATTCAAAGCAGACATCCCAAGCCCCTCTTGTACCATCAACCATTCCTAGCCCCAACCCACTGCCCTCCTCCAGAGCAAGCAAGGGGCTCGACAACTTTCCCTGCCTATCCTTGGCATCCCTCTGTAAAGCACAAATCCCGGGGCTTCTGCTGCTTTGTCTGTTAGCTGTAATTAATCCAAATATAATAGGACTCCAAAAAAGCTATTTCAGGAATGTCAACAGCAAATAAGGAAGTGATCAAACTGAGGCAAGAGGCAAAGAAAACCAGGCAGAAACTGCAAAGACTTCTGATAGTATTAGTGCAAAAGGTGAAAACAGCTGGCAGGTGCACGGCGTGCCAGGCTCACTGGCAACCTTCCAGCCAGCTGCAGGATGCCAATATCGACACCTGCTTGCAGGTTCGATAGCATCTCCCATACAGCCTCCCTGCCACAGGCAGGAAATCCTAACACAACTGCATTGAAAAAATAATATAAAATCAAACTGTTGTCACAAGACTGCACCTAAGTTCTCCAGCTGGATTCGGAGAGGTCTATATTGTTGTCACTGCTTCAGACAACTTCTGGAGGATCTCAAGGATTTTTTTCTGTTCATTTCTTACTGTTCTTTAAAGACCACGGAAATCTCAGCTGTGATGTTCAGACAACGCATGGTGATGCAGCTCAGGAACTACATAACGCACTCTTCTGGATGGTCAGAGGCACCAGCTGCAAGTGCTTGGTTATCTGATGTCTATTTTTTTTTCCCTTTTTGATTTGGTCAAACAGGAGTAAGAGGATAAGTCATACCATTATCGCTGCCAGCAGCTCACTTTTATAATGAAATAAAGAAAACTGAAGAGGAAACAAATATGCTCTATCTGCTCTACCATGTGAAACACGGAAGATTTATCAACTTGGGGGTTTGTTGTTGCTTTTGCAGACGAAAGGTAGAGACCTGTATTTTCTGTCCTTTTATGGAAGTTCTTTTATTACGTTTTTACTTGTTTTTATCTTTGAAGACTGCATGATAGATTCATATTTTAGAGTAATTTGGCATTTTGATCATACAAAATGCCAGGGATGCAAAATGAATCTTTTGTACTGTGTCAACATAAGCAAGAATTAGATTCTGCTGCTTGAAGACTGTTTGCACAGTGAGGCACGCCTTTAGCCTTGACAATAAATTCCAGAGGTCAAAATAAGTGGCGTAATACTTATCCTAGGAAGAGTGATAATTGTTGTCTGAATTTAAATTTAAAAGCATTTTTCACAATCTAATGTATGGGTAAAAAGGCACTAAGAATACTGCCCAAGAGTCATCACTTGGTTAATATTGTTAAATTGCACTTGTTAAATACAAGTTGCATTTCAATCTAACGTGTAACACTGCATCTAGATGTAACTCGTCTTTCTCCTCTTGAAACAGCTCATACAATGACCTCCTTCTGTAAATTCACCATTAAATACCTTGGTTCATGGAAAACCGACAAGAGGAAGCAAGAGGTGAAACTACAGCAGCACCCGAAGTGCCAACTATGACTAATACTTCTGAATAATGAAGACCAAGCTGCATGCAACAGCAAGGACTGGTTACAGGAACACAAGCACATACGCTGAGTCTTATACCTCAGTTATGGTTGCTAATTCTTCTTCTTGCTTATAATTCAGTTGTGGTCGCACGTATAAGATTTTTGGTTAATAACTAATGCTTTAAACACTTGTCCTTTTAGTTGATCAAAACAGTGGGCCACCTGCAAATTAGGGATGCAGGATAAAGTACCAGGGTACACAAGCAAGATGACCTATTTTTCATTTGAAATTGCAATTGCAGAGCCACTTCCTTAATTGACACTATTTACTCCATGCATTGACTCTACAAAACAAGAAAAGGCAGCTAAATCCTCAGCAGTGAATTAGATTATGCAAAAACACAAAGTAGCCCAAATTGCAATTGCTCATTTGGATACCCCGACAGGAAGGTCAAGTCCCATAGTCAGCGCTTCCGATTTTTAAACAAAAGTCTAGAAATGCAGAGACGCCCACCTGAGATGCATACACACCCAGCGTGTGGGACACGGAGCACTGCTGAATGGCATGCAGCACAATGAAGAGACTCACAGCCATGACAGGGAAACCTGACTGAGACTGAAATGAACGAGTACTGGCTGGGAAACAGCGCAGGTAAGACAAAGAGGGAGACTAAGACAGAAATTTGAGTTTAAAAAATACCCTGGAGTTCCTGGGAAATTAAACAAAGAACTGCAGGAAGATAATACCTGTAGTAGCAGGAAGGCACAAATATGCTCTACCCTTCCACTTCAGCAGCCAGAAACAAACCAGATGTAAGGTACTTACGTCCTGCTGTATACCAAAACCCTGCCTTCGCCTGGCTTTCCTCAGGCCCATTAACAAGGAGGTGAGACTATCACTGACCCTGCCGGTGAAATCAAAGCAGACGACCCACTCCTGACAGTGACAAGCTATTTCACCAGAATACATTTTGAAATACCTTTTTTTTGCAGATGTTTTTTTCATAGCTTGAAGTTCCTAAACCATCTACTTCGGAGCATATTTCACAGGATTCAGGCAATGATGTTTTTGTTTTAACAGACAGCAATTCTACAGCAACACAGGAATACAATATTTCTCTGTAGAAAGCATCATTAATAGCCTCAACAGTAGCTAGGGTTCCTCTAGCTACATGCTATATAATATTATTGGTTAATTTGGGACCTTAACTGGAGACATTCGGTAATCAAAGAAGAAACAACAGCTAAACTTCACAACAACAACAAGTATATACTTAAGGATAACTGAATGCTGCTGTTCTGCTGACAATCTTAGCTTTTTGTTCCTGCAGAACATGAATTGAACTATTCCACACAACAGCTATCACAGAGGAACATGAATGTGCTCTGAGAACATGCTGATCAGGCACCGGGCTGCTTTACTGCCTTTTCAAAGAGGACGGAATGTCCTATGTTTACTTCTGGATTACACTGTCAATAAAGGCAGGTATTTTTAGTTTCTATTATAACTATTATATTATTTTATTTAGGCTGGAGCCAAGGCCCTCCATAAACAATCCTCCATTTAACACCCTTTATATTACTTTATTTTTGGTGTCAATCTTTAGCATTTAACGAGCATTTTAAATGACGAATCGTAGATTCCTAAATTAGTCACCCGGGTTAGGACTAAAAACCTGTGCTCTGGAAACAATGGCTTATTCCAAGGCCCTCCCGAGCACCCAGACCAGGAAGTAACTCCCAGTCACCCAGCCACCGCCCTGCTGGTGACCACAAAAGCTTCTCTGGGGGAACCCAGCTCTGACGGCGTGATGCTGGTCCTGCCCTGACTTCACAGCACCTCTCTGCTCCCCGACCCAAGGCACACACCTTTTGGCAGGAGACAAACCTCAGACCCTTTTTTTCCTCTACTACCACAACAGTAAGAGCTTGGCCCTTAAGCCTGATGCCTGCAGGTTAAGCAGCAGGCATCCCGCTGATTTATAAAAGACTTACTGCCTTCCCAGCCGTGCTTCTTCTCTTCCAAGTTGTTTGGAGGCAGCCAGCTTGCTGGCCAAGCCTGGCCCACACTTCTTCAGGTCAGCAGCACTCACCTTCCCTCAGCAGCCACTTCACGCTGACAGCAAGCATGCAGGCTGCAGCTGAGGGGACAAGTTTTCAGGAGGAGTATCAGCAGCCCTCTGTCTTAAAATGTGCTGGGGGAAGATTCTGCATGAAGCAGGAGAACGTCAGCAGCCGTGAACCCAGGGCTGCGACCTCGTCACGCACATCACAGTAAGTCACAGCACGACTTCAAAGAACTGGGCAGTCTGAAGTCACGTCCAGTATTGCAAACTAACCAGCAAACTAGATCTACTATACTTACTCAGTATTAAAAATACATTTTTCCCTTATGCTCTGACACTGAACAAGTCAAACATATGTTTTGATGTCATAACAGAAATGCTGTCCTTGTAAAGTGAAAGTCCCTTCAGCTTCATACATAGTATTTTTAGTGGATAACCAAATCCTTGGAGAACAGCAACCTGCACGCAGGACCTCAGAAGTTGCTCTTAGATTTCCAACATATCCAAAGCATTCATACACTTGTACTTGAGTACCTCCAAAAGACACAATTAAGAAAATGCCCCCAGCAGTTTGCCTAAAACTACTCTCTTACTGCAAACCGTGCTGTTGTTTTTTCTTCTCTTTTCTCCCCAAATGTGACTGGAAAGATGAAACTCAACTCATCTGTGCTAAAATACATTTCAAGAAGTTATTCATCCGCCTCTATACCACTGGGATTCAAAGACTCATAATTAATATGGTATATTGCACATGAATGGCAAGGGACTCCAACTGGAAAACAAGTTTTCCAAAGACATACACAGTGTCTTTTCAGTAAATTATTCCTGAGCAAAGTAGAAAACTAAAATGATATCTGATTAGAAATTCACAAATTACAACACCATCTAGTCACAGAGTTACACGCTCTGCTTAAAAAACAACATTAGAAAGTATCAGATATGCCAAAACACTTTAAACATTAAAAAAAAAAAAAAAAAAAAAAGTCAATCAATGCAGTTGGGCTGTGGCTGGTCACGCTTAAGGTTTATGAGCGAAATATAACCAAAGCAGCATCTCCTGCTTCCTGCTCCCGAACTCCTGGACAGCAGCCAAACGTTGCAACACCCTGTACCAGGGCACTGACACCCGCCCAGATTCACACGCCATACAACAGCCCCTCTCTGAAACAAAGCCCAGGGCTTTACCCGGAACAAAAAGCACTTTTGGTATTAATTTCAGCACCAGAAGAACCAGGTGCAGTAGCATTAAGAGGCGGTGCCTCGGCTTTACTCCCACCATGGGACCCCGAAGAACCAGAGGACAGCAAGACGCACGTAGTCTATGGAGCTCCTCACACCAGGCTCCTCCATTCCCACTGGGCAGCCAGTCCCACATCAGAGGGCTCTGCAATCTCTCTTCAAAGGCCAAAATATTCCAAATGAGTACCTGGAAACCCACGTTACAGACAATACTTGAAATAAACCAAGTAGGCTTCTAGATTAAGTCACACCTAGGCAGCTTCAGCAAACAGTAAGTTTTCCAACCTACAACACTGACCCCCGCGTATACCCACAGTCAACCCTAATTCTCCTCAGGATCTTTTCACACATTCATAGAATGGCTCAGGTTGGAAGGGACCTTAAAGGTCATCTAGTTCCAGCCCCAAATCATTTTCTATACAAAAGAAAGTGTAATAGTTTACAACAAACAATTCGACCACCACCCACCTGCCCTTTCCTTTGTCCTGGCCCAGCCCACGCTGCTGGTTTCTCAAATACACTGAGCTTTTTATTGGTCCACTGTTATGATAAAAACACAATCCGCAGTGTACTCACTAAAACATTACTTATTTAATTTAAAGTCTATTGCAATGGGGCTGATTGTTTAAACTTCTCATTCACTTGATGAACAAATATTTGATGTATGCCAAATAATTAACACACTACTTCATTTTTTCTCACTCCCTAAACATTGGAGTTTGATATCTGCATTAATAAAGCAAAATGCATTTAAGTTCATACTCACTCGATCTCTGCCAAGACAATCAAGACCTTAATTGGCAAAGGATAAAGCAAACTCAAGACTGAAAGGCCAAGTTAATGATTAGCACGGTAAAATTTGTAAATTACCCCAATTAGTGTATATTATATACACAGTGTGTGTGTAGATAATGTATGCATATATATATGTAAAACAGTATATAAATATGCACACACCTACACTTCTACATATATATTTATAAATCATGCGTATATATATAAATGTTTGTATATGCAGAATGATTATTATTTGCTAACTGGTAAAAAAAAAAGTATTTGCTTCACATTTAAAAAAAAATCTAAAATATGAAGCAAATACATATTTGCTTGTGAAGTTGTCTCCAGAAGCACCCATACTGGAGAAAAAAAAAACGTATTTGCAACTTCTAAGTGTTAAAAATGATTGAATATCTACATATATGCAGAAGTAGGATTAGCCTTAATTTAGGTGCTTCCAAAAATGTTTAGTATTTTACCACTCTACCAGATGAATACTCCCTGTAGGATGGCAGTTCTGTAGGGACAACCTTGAAGGTGGACAAGACAAATTCTCAGCACTTGTTGATCAAAAAGTAGCTATTATCTATCTACATGGCAATTACTAATCCTGTCGTGTTCGTGTTTTTAAAAACAGCTTCTGTCCACGTTCCCTACTCCTGGGCTGTCTGTCTACTCGAAGCTCTACAGAAAAGGCCAAAAAGGCTGAAAAGGCACAGATAATTAAGCTGGGTTAAGTGTTGCTTTCAACAAGAACAGAAATAACCATAAACAAACAGAATTACTTACAAAAAGAAATAAAGAAATACACTTACAGTTCATTTTATCATCCATCCAGATTTATCAGGCACGCTTTTTATTCCGACCCTGAAAACACAGGTGCCAGCCACTGTCATTTCCCAACTACTAAGGGCCCATTTACTGTCAACACTGCCTAAATAGAAAATGAAAGTCCACAATTCACAGATCTATTTCTCTTCCTCTTCATTCATTCGCACAATTTCAGGAGTATTGTTTTGGTTACATCTCCATTTCATTTGTCACTCAAGTAGATAGCTTATCTTTCCAGATGCTCCCAAAGGGTTGTACATGCACTGACTTGCTTTTTTCAGCCCTTTGTTAGCTATCTCATGCAAACTGGAGAAGAAAAGACCTGAAACCATTTGGGCATCAGGATCCTTCTCCATTTTCATTTAGCTTCTATTCACCTGGAAATAAATTTGATAGCCATTTCTCCATCCCGTGTACCAAATTACAAAGGCTATACTTCACTCCCTGCTAAACTTTTCCCTGTGATATGATCACGATTCACTTACCGCATCTACACACTGTACTGAACTAAAAACTGAACGTCTCCCTTCTGGCAATGGTGCACTATTACATGAGCTTGCCACTTATTGTTTTACTTCATCCTTAGGCAGGGGTGATAAAAAGTATTTAAATTCAAAACAGCTATGACAGAAAGGCAAGATGCAACACAGTGTAGAGACTATTCCAGGCAAAGCCAAGTTTTGTCACCAAAACCCCGTACAGGTAAGTACGAAGAGGAGATAAAATAAATGACAAGATTAACAAGTCAAAATGAAAAATAATAATAATAATAAAGTAGTTAAGATGTTCAGTAGAAAGGAAGCCAAGATGTGATTTGGAAACCCTTACAACCCCAAATCCACCCCACTCCGACAGGTGGGCGGGGTGAAGAGGAACCCTTTCCATAGCAAAGGGATGGTTTTAAATGCGTATGTGAAAATACATTATCCATAAAGAGATGCTGAAGAGATTTAGTAAAAGTGCAACCGAGTTTCACATCGGAGTTTAAAAAGACACGGGACAAAGAAGAGGCTGGAACCACTGTCAGACAAACCATTGCTGCTAGGCACAGGGGAAAGCCATCCCGTTCAGGTGTCTGGCTGAACACGACTGCACCCAGCCACAGCTGGTAATGCCTGCACCATTACAAGTGAAGAGGAACAGGTATTTAACAATAAATTCCATAAAATTCTTACAAGAAGTGTCTAAGTATCTTCGAAACCAATACAAGATAACACCTTCTGGTATCATGCTCCAGTATCATTTGCCATTTGCAGGCTGGAGAAAGAACCTGCTCTTACCTGTAGCATAGAACTTAAAACCTGAGCTACCCCCGAGATGATGAAATGAACAAAGCATTAAATAGAATCGGAGAACTATGGGACACATTCAACTATTTTTTTCTCATCTCCTCGCTAGCATTACCTTTGAATCCTGCAACTATGCATGACTGTGGTGAGTGCTGCAGGATCCTCGGGCCCAGAAGCAAGGCAGGCAGCAGCCAGCACACTCGCTTCAGAAGGAAGCCAACACTCAAGTTCACAGCTGTTTCTGTGCTTTACACTAAACCACCACTGGCTAAAACCTGCCAGATCCATTTCTCATTTTGGAGTATCCTCAATGACTAATTGTACATGTGCAGGGTGTGCAGGCTGCTCACTGCTCCCGCTCTTAAGTCCTAATTATCTCCACGAGCTTCGGAAGCAGCCCACGCACCTAGCTCACAGTTCTGAATCTCACTCAGGGCAAGTGCTGGAAATTTACTGCTGCAAAGACAACTCCTTTTTTGGATCTGCTCTCAGATGAGGAAGAAAAGGGTACAGAAGAAGGGCCTCTGCAGGACAGAATGCTATGCATTTTCCCACTGCAAGTTTCTACTTATTTTAGAATGAACTTTAAGTTCACCTGTGATATTTTTGCCTTCTAGTTTTCAAGGAATCAATAGCTTCGCAAGCCTTGCATACGGACAGCAGAACGTTAAAATGAACTGAAAGAGACTGGCTCTTCAATGCTTTGCAACACCTACCTCAGATTTCCCCAAAGACTTCAGCAAGTACCTAATCTACATGCTGCACATGTACTCTTACGACACTGTAAAGCAATTAATCTGGTCCAACACAAACCTCGCTACTAAATGTAACTGTAATAACTTTGTTATAAATCGGCCCTAGCAGACTAAAGCAAAGAGACTCGAATGCAAGCTCCCAAATGCCAGATGAAGTAAACAGTCTATTTAAATTGTCACCTATAATCAATAATGAGAAGTCACTAGTACCACAAGATTAAACTACGTACAGCAAGAATCTAACCTGTACATTTACACCATTTTCTTACAAATTCCTCTGTTCGGGATCTTGTTTCAAATTTCCTAACAAAGCCCCTTACATAAGCACGTGTGCTCTGCTGGCCCAGTAGGGAATAACTGCCCTTGAAATACACGGAGTATTTTTTAGCTGCAGAAATGACTGAATCCCGGTTACGTCCCACATTCCAGAGACAGACACACAGGATTATCTTCACTGGAGAAGCAACTCATTTTAACAGGATTACTTCTCTTCATTTTTTGTTTTTGGTTGGTTGCTTTTTTAAACTAACCAGACAAAAAGAATCCCTTTAACACTGTATTAAAAAGGCGCCAGGTAGCGATGTTGTACTGCATCCTGCAGGGCTAAATTACTTCCCATGTGGTCAGCAGGGTTCAAATCATGACAAACACAGCAAAGGAGTGCTCTACAGGCTGTTCTTATCACCGCTTTGCAATTTTGGGCAGTTATTTTCATCTCTGTGGCACAGCACATGCAACGTAGCTAAACTGAAGAAATTTTCTGGAAATTAATCAGCCAGTAAACTCCTACGGTCAGGCACAGTATCGACCTGCATAAGATGATCTCCCCCTCCCGCTTGCTCCCAAGCACTACTACCTGGGGATCAGGAAGGATTCCTGGATAAGCCCCACGCAATCAGGAGATTCCCTGGGAGGTACAGGAGAGGTTATTGCAGCTTGACTTTTCCCAGGAGACCTTCCAAGGTAACACGAACTCATCAGCTCAGCACAGATGTCTGGAGAAACGCCAATCTTTAGACGGCAACGAGGCACCGATGGTGACACAACCGAGCGCAGCACTCATGTGAACGCAGGATATTGGCCTAAGCTTATGAAATACACATTTTTCGCATGCATGGGCAAATTGCCTCACCAAACTATCTCAGTGGACAAATATACTGGGCTGCCTGCGTTCAACTTAACTCTTGCACACAAAAAAATAAAAGTATGTGCAGGCTTCCTTGCTCTGCCTTACAGTTCAGATGGTACCACAGCTCACAGTAAGGCCAGCAACTGACTTCGTGCACTTTGTTTCTGTCTTTTTATGAGAAACTGGCATGAAAAACACATCCATCCAGAAGTTTTTGGATGAACAACTCTGAAATAGTACATCTTCGCCTTCTTTGGGAAAAAAAAATTTAAAAAAAAATCTAAGGTGGGGATGAGATTCAACTTGTCTAATTCCTCTAGACCCTGGAATAAGTCAATCAAAAAGAGGATTTTCAGTTGAATAAAATTTCAGTTGAATAAAACTCCTTGCGCCCCCAACTTTTTTATTATATTTTTTTTTTTACTTCAATGAGTGATTGGTACGTTGAACAGCATGTTTTAGGAGAGAGGCAGTATCTCTACTCTTCCACTGAAAGCCTCCACTTGTGCTTTGCGAAGTCAGCTACCCCAACACCCCATCTCCCTAAATAAAACATCTTTAAGGCTTGGCCGTGCCCTGCCCGCAGTTTTATGGCCCAGACGGGTGCCAGCAGCGAGGCAGCGATGCCGCTCCCTACACGCAGGCACCGCTGTGGCCATGACGGGGCTCCGGGGCCCCCTGAGGCGCGGCTCCCCGCGGGCCGAGCCCGCCTCGCCCCCCTCACCCCGCAGCAGGCCGCGGCCCCGTCCGGCGGGCGGAGCGACAGCCGCGACGCCCAATGGGGTTGCGCGACGGGGCCGCGGCGACCAATAGGAGGCGGCGGGGGGCGGGACCACGGCGGAGCGGGGCAGCGGGGAGCGCCTCCCGGCGGGCGGGCGCGGCCCCGGTTCCCGACCCCCGGCCGCAGCCCCCAGCCCCCGGCCCGGCCCCGGCTCCCCGGGGGGCGCCACCGGTGCCGGTGCCGCCGCCGCCTCCTCCTCGTCCTCCTGCTGCTGCTTTGCGGCGCCCCCCCGCCTCCCGGCCCCCCCCGGCGTTACCTGCAGCCGAGCGGCTCCGCGCCGTGCCGGCCGCCTAGCGGGGCTCCCCGCCGGCCCCTCGGGCAGCCCCGCGCTGCTCGCCGCCCCCCGCCGCTCCTGCCGGGCCCCGCCACATCCCGGCAGCCCCGGGGCCGGGGGAGGGAGGCGGGGAGGCAGGCGGGGAGCCGGGGCGGGGCGGGGCGGCCGCCGGGCTCCTCCTCGCACCGCCGGCAGCCGGGGCCTGGGGGCTGCGGCCGCGGCCTGGCGGGGGGGGGGGGGCTGCCGGGGATGGCGTTGATTTTGGAACCATTGGAGGGAGCGGGCCCGAGTGCCCGGGGAAGGCCCGTCCGTGCCGAGGGGCGCTCTGCTGCTCAGGCAGCGCCCAGCAACCCGCAGCACCGGGAGGCAACGGGCAGCGGGAGGGCTCTGCGCAGCTACAGGCACTGTGGAAAAGGCTTTTCATGGATAACCGATCATGGGAATGATGTTTGGTGTGCAGACGACCACAACGTACTGAGTATTATTACGTGTTTTTTTGTTTGTTTTCAAATAAAGGCAATTACTATTATAATATCCAGTTATTGCTATTTTCTAGATCCTCACACTTAGAGAATGAGCAATCACCGAGGGAATCCTACACGGCATTTGAAGCTTTCTCCACGTTGTACATTCAAGAGAATAATCCAGAGCTTACTTTTTTTTTTTCTTTTTTTTTTTTTTTTCAGTAGGTTTCTCATTGTCTTCCTTTGTTTAATCTTAGTGTACAGGTTTGATTTGTCGGGTTGTTCTTTTTTTTTTTTTTTCCATTTGGTTTGGTTTATTTTTGCATGAAGTCCTATTTTTATACTCACTGCACTTACTTTCATTTTCCCCTTGGTTTTCTCCATTTATTATTTCTCTGTAGCTACCATCGCTACGTTCCCATAATATTTTGACCTCTCTTCAGCTGCCTGAATCCAACTGCTGCGTCAGCCTGCCATTACCAATTGCTGCAGCATCTCCTCTTTCCTCTCGTCCAACCTTACTCCCATTAAAGGATGGCTGCTCCCATTTTCTTTTCGGTGCTTGAGAACCAGAAAGCCTAAAACTGAAGACACTGCTTCAGTTAACTGGCCCGTCATCGTGTCCATCATAAAGAGCCCTTAATATAAACAGCTTTAATAAAATGCTGTGCACCCACTAATTTAGAATTTGCCGAGTGACGATACTCTGCAGTACTCTGACAACACTTGAGAATCTGCCACATACAATGGACGATCGTCTTCCGAGCTGTGCCATACAAAGCTTTACTTGCAGAAGGATATTTTTCTTTGCTTTTCAATGCACATTTCACTTTAATAAACTCATCTGGCATTCCCTGTAATGGAGCCTTTACATCAGACAGAATCAGAAAGGCAGAAAAGGCTCCCGAAGATCGACTAGCCTTAGGGGTTGTTAAGGAGCAGGCTTATCTCCGGCAAGTGCTTCTCTTGGAGGCCGGAGGGACGCTGACTAACCAGCTAGCAAAGGTTCAGAGGAAACAGATGAAGACGTGCTGGAATTAGGGATTTGGGAGGAAGAACATGGCTCTGTCCCTAAGTCCTACCGACTTCTGAAGGTGTTGCCAGCAAATGCTCTACACCTGGTATCAAACAGGCCAGAGGCAGAAGAAAGGAGGACAGCTGTCTGATGCCCCATACCTGGTCTTGCTGACAAGTTTGGTCCCTGGAGGCAGAGGGGTCTTGCAGGACTTGCTGACACCCCCAGTTTAACCACTGCTCGCACCACCTCATTGCACCCCATTTTGAAGCATCCTTTGGTTTTATCTCTAGGATCTGATAAATGCACTGGCTCTGAGTGCAGAGGGAAGGATGGCGAGGTACAGGGAGTATGCGGAGATGGCAGAGAGAGACCCACTTTTTCCTGTGAATTACCAAACAATCCTAAATGGTCAACTAAAACTTCCCCAAGTAATAGACTAGATGGGGGTTCTCCAATCTATATGGGGGAGATAGTGCTGTCCCCACTAATTATAATTCGGGAGTTCATTCTGATAATCCTTAACCGTCTGCAAGTAGTTGAGCCCAACCATAATAACAGTGTAGTGATACACAGACATGCATAATTTACTACTACCTTTCGCAAAACAAATACACAATGATGTGGAACAGTTGGTAACTACAGATCCGCATTTACAGATGTTTCCTAAATGCCACTGGCAGACCTCGCTGTTTGCCAGCTGCTGCTGCACTTCACCAGGCTTGCCCTTACCAACCCATTGAATACCAGTCTCAAGATCTTGAGGTCTCTTCCAACCTAGAAATTCTGTGATTCTGTGATTCAATTTCAGAAGGCTCCGTGAATCTTTTTCTGATCGTTGAGCTCTATGGATACGTATAACTTATAAATGCGGTCTGGGTTCAAGGATATCTAAAATATTGAATGATGACAAAGATACTGTCTGGAGTGGCAGTGTTACAGGTGGATTAGCACTGAACTAGAAACCTGTGGTCTCTGCCAGGACTAAGCTACTGGCGTTAAAAGCAGCTAGGCACAGTTGGGCAACAACATATAAGTCAAGCAAGAACTCAGACGTTTAAAGCTATTCCCCAGATGATTCCTAATGTGCTTCCTGCTACCCTTATTATCCAGGCCTCTGTATGTCTAGCTTCTTGAGGTGCTCATTAACAGAATAAACTTAAAACTCAGGAAAAAAAAAATATAGATTTCAAAACTTTAAAAATTTCAGGCAACAGAGCTCACTAGGACAGCGGAGCATGGGAATAGATGTCTTTGGGGTCACAGAGGTAAGAGCATAACATATCAGCTCACTGGTTAACAATTCTTTAGGCTCTTCAAATCAATAAACTACAGGAAATTAATCAAAAGGAGCAACTGTTCTGCTGTAAAACCTTGAAGCCTGAATTTTCAGGCTTCGTTTCCCTCTACCCTGGTTCTTTGTTACAAACAGCAAAAAAGCGAGCACATCTGCCTGTGGCATGGCAGGGGAAATTAGAAAGGCTGTGACAGCAGGAGAGAAGAGAGGGATCACTTCTATCTGGACTGGATAAATATTATGATAGGATATTATGCAGAACTTAAACTTCAAGACAACATAAATGATGAAATGGAGCAATTCATCAGAAGAGCTCGGAGAACTGCTTTGGACCAAGCAGGGCACCAGGCCTTCTTCAGAAATTCTGTATCAAAGAAGCATTTTAGAGTTTTGATCACAATATATTCAAATTCAACACCCTTGTAGAAGTGAAAAAGACAAATCTAACATAGCAACAGTGAACTTTGAAAAGAGGACTACACGACATCAAGGAATGTTTATCGAAAGCGTAGTAAGAGGAAGAGTCCAAGGGAAAATGACCTGCATTAGGATCTCTGAGCAAGTATACTTCATCTATCAAAGGAGCAACTCCTGAAGACTAGCAGAGCTCTACATGAGAGTAAAGCATAGTATTAAAAGCAAAAAGGCACTCTTAAAAATATTGTGTTCAGATGAAGAAAACAGAAAACAGTAAAACCTCTGGCAAGCTAAATGTAGAACTGTAAACGGCAGGCCAAAAGCAACTTGAGGAAAATGTTGGTAATGGTATAAAACGTTGTTGTAAAACTTCTTCCAAAAACATCAGAAGCAGGAAGCCTGCTCTTGTAGCTTTGCGGGGCCAAACAACGAGTGTGATTTAAAGAAAGAAGGATTTAGCAAAGATAAAGCTAGAAAAACTATTTGATTGCTTAGGTAGCTATTCCTACAGGGCATTCCTACACAAACCTACCAGAGTTTTTGGAAAGTTGTGTGGAAAGGGTGAGCTTGGATGATATAAGATCCTGTATTTCAGAAAGTCTTTTTTACAAAATCTTCACTAAAGCTTCTTAAAGAAAGTAAGCTGTCATGCAGTAAGACAAAAGGCCCTATACTTAGCTAGTAACAGATTTCAGGTAGGACAAAGGCTCAAAATAACTAATCCATATCCACAACGGAGGAAGATTTCTACCAGAATCTCACAGCAATCGGTGCTGTGTCCATGGCTGTTTTGCATGCTCTTTATAAAAACTAGATAAAACAGATAAGATGACCAAGTTTGCCAGTAATACCAAATTATCCAGGATAATTAAAAACAAACAAAAAATATCACTAGAGTTAGAAAACGTCGAGGAGGAATGAAAAGGAAAATTCATGCTAAGCAAAAATTTGTATGGGAGGAAAAATGCTGGAAAGCTTCAGCTTAAATGTAAGATGAGTAAATGAGATGATTGAAGGGAGAAAGTAGATACATTGAAGTCATAGAAAAGGTAATTCTTACTATCGTTTTATTGATTAGTATTGATAAAAGAATAATTCAGAGTAAAAGCATAAAATAAAGATAGCAGACAGAAGTTACAAATTAAACGCATGACAGCACTTGTCTATTGGTGACATATTGTGCAGGTCAAACAGAGGAGTGGCTTAAAAAACAATTTCAGAGGAAAGACCATAAGTAATCATTTAAACCATACATGAAAAACTGACTGCAAGCTCAGGACATCCTTATGCTCCAGACTGCCAGAAGCCGTGAGGCTATCCTCAGAGACAGCCTTCACCCCATCCATTCTCTTCTTACATGCGTTTGCCAGACATCTGCTACTGCCCGCTGCCAGAGAGCAGCAGGGACCACGACAACCAGTCCTGCCCCTTTACTGCCTGGCGGAGCTGAGCAGCCTGGCAGGCTTTTTAGGAAAGATGGAGACTGGATATGAAGGTGCTTTGTCTGCCTCGTCTTCCACGGGATGACAAAGTATCTCTCTCTCTGATTATTCACCTGGCTGATGGTAAGCAGGAAGGGGCTAGAAATGCAGGTAAATGCAGGTATTCAAGAGGAGTTTGGACACAATTTCTACTGTTTGCTTCACATCTTCTTAGAGCTTAGACAGCAAACACTGAGGATTGGAACTGCTTTGTACTTTCTTTCCAAAGGTGATTTTGCTCGCCATTTTGTGGTGATGAACTGTGATCTAATGAAAATGGAGATACTCTTTTTCATATTCATATTACAATTTTTAAAGATTAGGGCGGGTGAATGTGCAATTATACATCTAAAACCAGAAGGCTGATAACTGAGTTTTAAGAGACATCAGAGAGCCCTGAACACTTCACAATATTGCTGTGCAGAAAACTGTGACTATGTAGAAGTGTGAGAAACACTGAGCTTAGGGAATCTAAAACCACGACAAGATTGCGCTAAGAAATAGGCAGTACAATGTAGTCAGCAAACAAATAACAGAATGTGTCTGTTTTACACAAAAAAAAAAAAAAAAAAAAAAAAAGAAATCAGAATAGTGTTTGTTCTAAATTCTAAATGGCGTAACTTGAAAGATTTTACTCCTCCTTTTATTTAGGGTCCCAAAAAGATACCAATACAATGCACTGTTTCTTATTCCTCCGTATATGCGAGAAAAATCACAGAAGTGTTTAACAAAAAGCAGCGTTAAAGTTTCTGGAAGCCATGGGCACTTTTGGTTTCTTTTCACTGTCTTGCCAGATGTTTTCTCCCTCAAGTTCACGTCCTGCATTCCCACTCCAACCACATTTCCCAATCCTAGCATTCCCCATGTTCCTTGAGGGCAGCACAACTGCCCCTCAGGTTAGAAACTTCGATGACAGGCTGCTGAGCCAGAAATTTCCAATTCCTTGTAAAGCAATTTGTACCACACTCAAGTTGCACACTTTGGCAATGACTCCGTTGCAGAACCTAGCAATCGATGTACATGTCTGTATTGCTCACCTCAGCTGTTCCTACATAACAAATACCTATCATACACCCTGCTGCATCAAGCTACTGTTCTGTAGGCTTTTTTTTTTTTTTTTTTTCTCTCTAGCATTTCGTCTGTCTATCTAAAGGTCCAGTCAGGACCTCAGGAATTCTGTGACAATGAGTCTCTAATCAGTGACTGGGAAGTATTCCCCTTATATATTTCTAAGTTTTCACCTTGTAAATTAATTGATTGCCCTGCTCTAAATGCCAGAGCCTGACTACTACTTTTCTGCAACAGCAGAGATTATCTCGCTGGTGTCTGGCAATGACCCTTCATGCACGAGGTTCTTTCACAGAAAACCAGAAACTCGTATTAAAGAAAGTCTTCCAGAAATGGGAAAGCCTTTCAACTTCCAAATAATTGTTATGTCTGTTTGTCCAAGGCAGTAGTGTTTACGATACAACACAGGTTTAGAAACTGCCTTAAAGTCTATAAACATGTACTTGCCAATAAAAACTATAAAGTATATATATGGTGTCACTGAGGTCCAGATCCTTAGCTAGTGTAAGCCAGCATAGCTGCTGGGACTTCAGTGCAATCATACTGATTCACACAGCTGAAGACCTGGGCCTTGGCTGTTGGATCTCGGATTTTCTTTTAAAAAAAAATAACAAAAATCAGTCAAATTTGTCTTTTCCTTTAGTAAGTCATAGCTGCCACAAACAGTGTTCTCCTTGAGTTGTTATTACAGAATTGCAGTGAATTATTAAAGCACACCCAGATCTGTTACATTTTGAGTCAAAATAAATGCCCATGTTTATGGATCCATGTGCAGAATCCCATTAGCTTCATTGGTGCCTAGGAAATGAAGACATGGTGTCTAGAAAATATACCAAAATCTAAACCTTAACTTTCATTTCCCCCTCTCACCTGACTGCATGCTTGGGTAGACCCAACATCCTCACTGCTGTACTCTGCAGTGCTGAAGCCCTGAGGGATCAATGGAAGTAATTTATTATGTTTGCATAGTAACACAGGTAACATTGAGAATGAGGTTTGTAAAACATACAGGACTTTCCAGTGGGAAACGACTGATAGAATAAAAGCATTTCCCAGCCATTTAACACGCAAGTATTTCAGGAAGCCACTGACCTCCGGGAAGTTTTGCTGTTGCCCTCAGGGAAGGCAGAATGTCATCTCAAGTGTCCATCCATAAAGCTTGTACGATCCGACTGATGGTTGGTTGGTTGGTTTTTAATTTCATCAGATATAACCTGCATGAGACTGGCGTCTTGCACCAGAAACTCTTCCGTAACTGCTATTTATAATGAATATATATATAAAAACCAGGATGGGTTATAAAGGTGCATATTCAAACTTGCTGTGTTACCCTGCTGTATCACACCGAGTGACAAAACTGGACAGCTATTCAAAATGCACACTTCACGTCTTTTTTCTTACTGGAATTCAACAAAATGTACACCTTTGTAGAAAGGCAGCATAAGGTCCGTAATTAAACACATCTTAGTGTTTATAATTAGTACCAACGCAAGATAAAAAGGTTTATGTAATGGATGGAGGCTCTTCCCCCAGGGACTAATATATATCTTTGCACATGTCCAGAATTGCCGTGTTACTTGCTAAGCTTTCTTCAAATAGCTTTATTCAGTCTTTCCGTGTAAGCTTAACCAAATTTCCTACTCGTTTCAGACTTTCAGCTAGAAATTAACTGAGAGAAAACAGCTTTCGTTCTCCCAGCATCTTTTCTCCTCGCCTTTGTCACAAGCAGTTAGAGTGTAGCTCTTCCAAACAGGAATTGTCTCTCACCATGTCTTTGCACTTTGCCTAGTGGAATGGAGCCTATGCCTGCGCTGCAAAGTAAATGAATAATAATTTATGATGATGTTGGAAGGGTGTTGACAGAAAAAGAGCTAAAGGCACTAGTGGGGAATAACGGCATTTATAGTAAAAATAACTATTGTCAGTCAAAAAAGCAAACTTAGGTTCCAGTGTTTTATCTTTATGAGCCAGAACTCCCAGTAGAAAGAACAGGATTTTCGGGGGCAATCCTGCTAGAATAAGAACTAGAGATTTTTCTACTACCTTCAGCAGACAGCTTTAGAGAAAAAAGTCCACAGAACAAGTGAAATAAATATTGCTGGCATTTTACAATAAAATGTAAGTGCATTTTATAGGTGGCTAACAGCTTGTAATTACCCTTAGTAAAACTAATCCTTTCCCTGTGCTTATTAAAATGTTTCATGTATCAACAGGCCGTGGAAAGGACTCTCCACCAATCTCTTAACTTGCACTGAAGCAGAGAAATGTCCACTTAAGTCACAGTTCCCAGTATTAGTCCTGTTTCTGTGCCTGCCATTGGAATTCAAAGCCTCAAAGGGAATTAAAGCTAACACATTAGTTCCTAATTAAATCCAAAAGGGATGTGAAATGCAACCAACCAACTTTACAGCATTTCTTGGGAATACGGTCTCAGGAGGATAAGGAAGGAGAAGTGACTTTCAGTTAATGATTTTTCCCTCTTCTAACGCCCAGAAAACATCTGCAATGTTCTTTTGACCCCTCTTAATTTCTTCAAGGGGAGCATTTGACTCTTCAAGCTCCCTCCTACAAATATATTTTAAAAGTTGCTGCAGGTTTGTAATAATTTAGTAGGGTAAAGAAGTACAGTCATTACTATTGCAGTCCTTTTTTCTTCAATTAGTATTTCTAATCACATTAGACATGTTTTCAGTATCCAGAGAGGATGCCTGATCCCTACAGCTATCGTGAACCATTAACTTTAATTAAAATTTACAAGTCTAATGTTGTTACATCTGCTAAAAGCATTAACTGCCATGTTAATTACCAAAATGTTAATGTTGCGTTAAAATATGAATGTTCCCTTTTGACAGTTCATCTGTGGTTTAATTATTTATTTTTGTTAGAATATGTCCTAAAAAAAGGAAAAGGCATAAAAGCATAAATGCTGACTGAAATAATGAGACATAATGGGAAAACTTCATCTAAATAAAAAAACTTAATACTTCAGAATACCAACTGTCAGCAGAAAATCATTTCTGTCCTTTGCTGTCCAAAATAAATTACGTAGCACTTGTGTCATGTTTGAGATGTTATTTACAAATGCAGCACGTTGTTTTGCTATTCCGTTACAGGATATCTATCTTTATAGGGATATCTAATCGTGGGGGGGACAGTTCTTAAGCCCCTGTACCTGAGCACTGTCACTGTTTGAGCCCTGGAGAGGGAGCATCCCCCACAATGAGATTTCAAGACTTACATTTATGTTTTGAAATAGATTTAGAGAAGATGTCTAGAAGCCAGTGCTGCAGTTACTGTATTTCCTGTCCCAAGAGCGCAGGATCAAAGTGTAAGACTTATAAAATTACTGTACCTAACAACAGATACAGCAAAATATTTGCAGTAATTTAGCTAAAGAAAACAGGTCTCTGGTAAAAGTAAAGTTATCACTTGCTGTATTTCACAGTAATATAATCCTCTATTGTAACATTCTTGCAGGCATTTTCAGTGAAATGAATAAAATGAGAAAATTCTGGCAAACCAGCGTTAAATATAATTTTTACGCATTTCTCTCACGTTGAATGATTATATTCATAGCCAAAGCTAAGTCTGCCAAGTAAGTTCTTAATGTCATTGTAAGTAAGTACTATTCTATTTCATACCATGATCTATTTTTTAATTTACAGAAGCAAACCTTAATTTTGCCTGTAGATCTTATGGTAGATGTCAGATGCCCATTCCTCCCTACATACTCTCCTGAACATTGGAAGCAGGCTGCTGTTTAGTGGCAAGCACACCATTTTTTGGAGGGTGAGGAAAAACAGATTCTTATAGATCACACGTCCAGTTCACAAATTTAGAGTATGCATTTGCATAATAAAATTTTAAAAATTGACAAGTCCCAGTGTTCAGGATACACCATTTCAAATTGCTATTCCAAGTTATTTTAGCAGGATTTTGTAGTTGTTGTTGTTTTGTTTTGGTTTGTTTGTTTGTTTTAACAAAAGGAAATTGATCTACGATTGCTTCCAATAATCTGAAAATGACAGGTTTGCATGGAGCACTGCAGGTTCGCAGCACTGCTAGCTGGCAGGACAGCAAGTGCAGAGCAACGCCTCTGGCTCCCCCACAGCTTGGATTTTCTCTCGACTGCACAGTGGCAGTCAGTAGCTCCACTCCCAAAGCAGGAGCTTTTGCCTCATATATTCGGAGCTCCTCTTTTGAAGAGGAAGGTGCTGTACAATTCTTACTGGCTTCTCCTAACTGACAAGATGCGTTCAGTTGTCTTTTTGAGTTAACACTTAGAAAAAGGCTGCAATAAAGCATCATTTGTCTTCCGCAGAGCTTGGAGGCTCGCCTCGCTATCCCGTTGCAGTGCCAGCACATGAAATGGGCTGCAGCAGAACTCTGTGCTTTCCCAGACTCTGAGAGCTGAACCTTTCTGGGAGTTTGTGATGTGTTCTCCACCCAGCCTCCAAACAACAGCAACAGAAGTGGAAATTGTTTTTCAAAATTATTCTTTGGGGTAACATTTTTTCACCCTTAAAGAACCTTTAGGGTCCAAAGTGATCCGAACACAGTTGACCCATCACTGAAGAATGCCTTCTGTTCAGATCTTCGCCAACTCAGATGTATCCCTCTGCTCCCACACTGCTCCTGCCTGTTCTGGAAACCCTTGCTCCAGAAGGAAAGGAAGCTCTGAGAGTATCTGGAAGGCAAATCTGATGCAGCAACGGATTTAGCAGGGTGAATTTCCACCCCCCCAACATCAGCAACTTAAAGAATCTTATAGACGTAGTGTAAGGTAAAGCTCTTTCCTTACAGCTGTAGGGTTCCCCCATAGGAGCCAGGGATCTGTGCCCAGGCTGAGAGCTCCACCTGGCCCAAAGCTCAGGCGGTACGAGAACCAAGCTATGGCTGGTTAAATCGTAGGTGTGAGCCCGCTCTATCCCCATTCAGCAGGACTACTGGTAAGGGTGATTCTGGTGTGCTCTGATCCCAAGGCTTTTAAAAATACTAGTTCAAACAGCAAATATCTCCAGATAAAAATAATAGTAGTTATTATTTTGAAGAATTGCAAGTTTGTAAGAAAATGCTTTCTAATAGCCTGCCAGAAGGCAACCTATCTCCTGGGCTTGGTTTGCTTGTATAGATTTCATTGCCCGCAGCAATACTTATTAAAGGCAAGTTTACAGAAACTTTTGTCTCTCCTGGGGAGATGAACACCTTTCCAAAGCTCATTATGGGGAGCATCCAAACACTCTTTAAAAGATGAGATATGTCAGATGGTTGACTGGCAATTAATCTGATACTACCTGCTGCAGCGCAGAGCTCGAACTTCTTGCAGAGTTAGGTATTACTACTCATCTTCGAACATGAAAGTCACCCCTATTTTTTGGGGTCTTCCAGTTCTTAAAACATATGGAAACTACTTAATTCCTTGTTTCCTGAGGAAACAATAAATGCAATCTTATTTACTTGCTTGCTGTTGTACAGCAGAACGTGAAGGACTGCCATACAACCACTGAGACACATGGACAAGCCAGACTTGCTTAGGACTTGCTTAGGACTGCACTTATCCTAAGTCCTTTAACGTTACCAAACTTAAATTAACCCATAGTATGATGCTCACAGAGTAGCTCCAGTAAAAATGCTGCCTTTCCTCAGGCATTCTAATTAAGGCAACACGGGGGCTTATTCAGGGATGCAGCATTACGGAAATAGCAGAAGGAAATAACATTCAGCAGGTTCTGATTCGTCACGAAATGAGCATGCACACACTATATATAGAGACACATATATAGTGCTACATGGCAGTGCCTGCCTTAAAACGTACAGGTCTTCCTTCTCTGCCTATTTTTGCTGCACTTTTCTTGCTATTTAAATAGTCACCAGGCATTCAATTGAAAGGAAGCTCTTTGTTGCAGCTTTTAAGTAATGCTCATCCTGCCAGCAGTTACATACACAGCCCAGGCTGATGCGCACATATTCGTTAAATGGAAGCTAGAAAGATTTCTCTTGCCCCCTTCACCAATCTTTTGGGTGGAGGATGCTTGTTAGAATACAGCTGGCAACCAGCCCGGTACAGCATCCACTGAAAAACTCCATTATTGAACTGTAAAAATAGTGGAGTTTTACTGGTAATAGTTAATTAAAAGGCCAATGTAAGGACATTAGTTTATGGTCTCTTTCAAGATATGTTCACAACAGTTTTTCATCTAACAAAACATCAAAAGGCAAGCTGCACAGTTTTGCTGAGCATAACTTTCTGATAAAATTTTCAGAAAAAAAAGTAGTGACAGATTCAGCTTCATAATAAACCTTTTTTTGACCTTTCTTGTGAATGTATCTACATTCTTGAATAAATATAGAGAAAAGCACAGCACTCAGACTTCCAATGGAGTTAATAAAATCTATCTGTTGCAAAATCGCTTATTATAAATCTAGATTTACTTTAAAGAGAATAAGTTTGGTTACACATATTGATCCTGTCCACAAAGGAGTACCAAGTACGGGTATGTCTGGCCATACCTAGCATCAAGGATGTGGTTTACACGGGAGTATACCACATGGATATTTAATTTGGGCACATAATTTGTATTCCTTCCAGAATGGTACCTGTGTCTGATTCATTACATGCAAGCATCTGTGTATACATATGTATCATGTACATGTGTATATATGTTGATGTAGTTATATAAAATGCTCTGCATGTAGTTGTAATTAGCATACTCAAAATAAATCTAGTAAAAGGATTGTATTAGGTCAAGGGATATTGAAAACAAAAGTAACTTTTTGAAGTGAAATCTCAGCTCATTAATGCTAATGGTAATTTTCATTCATTTCTGTATGACCAGGATTTCCCTCCAAAGACAATTTCCACCTAACACCAGGCTTTCTAATTACTTATTCTTCTGCAGTTACCTGAAATAATGTCCCAGTGATGGAACGCAAACACTGTTTACATGACATTTAGCAGACATCTTCCATCATTCCTCAGATCTGAAGCTCGTGCAATTCCATTGTAATTCTGAACTCTTGCAAAAACCTAGCATCACCTGCCTAAGTCACTGCTGCATTGCTTAGTAAACAAATCTTTTAGATTTTTAAACAAATCTTTGCTCTCCACATCATAAACACGGCAATGTTTATAGTATTTCCTTATCTGCTCTAAAATTCGCAGCCTCTCAAGCCTAATATGCAGGAGTAATTTCCCTTGTTGTATACGCTGCCTGAGGAGTAGAGTATTAACCACTCTTCTACAAGTCTCTTATACTCACTGCATTCAAAAATATTCTTTATTAGCTCAAGGCTTCCCATGAGCTATTTCATTCTCAGAATCTAAGTAGTGGAGATTAATGCCTGTTGTTCTTTTAAAAAGTGTATATTTATATTCATTGTTACTTCCTATACAACTGATCGTATGGTTGCATATTGCCTCACACTAGGTACTTAATGCTCAGAGTTCACAGAGCAAATGCTCCTGCAAGGACTGATGTTAAGCACTGATGTATTAGGATTAATTAGGATTACTGTAAAATACAAAAGTTACCTGATGTCCTGTTTTAAAAAACTGAACATTGTTTTTGCACATTCTGCAATGAACTGGAGTACCTGCAGCACGGTGACAACATAACCAGGTGTTACAGAAACAGCCCCCAGGAGCCCACAATTCGTACACAACTATGGCAATCCCATACAGCGGAATTTAATGATAACAGTGAAACTGGATGCTATTTTAAAGAGTACACAGATTATGTATACTATACATACGTAACCTGCAAGGGGCTCCCATCATTTCCTAATGACAGGATTAAAGCAGCATAATGCTGCTACATTTGCAGTATTATTAGATAAACTTACACGTACAAGATTATTAAAAATCAAGTACTTATTTTTAGGACACATATGTAAAAAAGAGGAAAATATACTGTTATTAAATATTCTAATTAAACATCCAAAATGCACATTCTTTGTTATATGAACTTCACCACTCTGAATGGACAAATGCATTCAAGACCCATCCCTAAGTGCTTTATGTTTCTTTTATCTAACCTTTGTCCCCCATCTCTGATTTATTCTTTTAATTGATGGAAAAGAGGCATCTCTGGTGGGTTTTCCTTTGTGAATGAAAAATGGCATATAGAGTTTTATTCCAGATACTTCCACAAACTAATGCTTTATCTGACATAACACAAAAGCTGAAAACGAAGGCTTCCTGGACTACTCTCCCTTAATAAAATAGCTATTTATGAATGGAAACTGTGTTCCCGAATATCCAATTCAATTAAATCAGAGAATCAAAAATGATTTTCCTACCCATTGCCGCTGGTGCCTTTCTTCCCTGGTAAAAGTCATTTCAATTACCCACAAGCAGCAGACTGAAACGCGTACAGGTAGCCGGCTATCCCCTGCTGTTCGCTAATGACATTAATGCTCACAAAGCATGTTGCTGTTGTTTAACACCTTATTCCATCTGATTCCCGAAACGCTGACAATTAAGTATTCTAAAAAAGTTAGGTCTCCAAAGATAATTATTGCAGCCTATTAAGTGACTAAATATGGCTTTGAATATATGGACCGATCCTTAATTACACAAACATCAAAGAACAGAACTCCAAAGAAATCAAGCAAGGCACATTATCTGCCCAGAAAAGACTTCCCTATTGTCAGTACTTCACACAAGTGTGAACAAATAGCCATAAATTCAGAAAAAAAAAAATCACGTGTTCAGCATTTTTTTAATGAAAACCTGGCTTGGAATTAGCGTGACTGCTGTTTTCCCTCTTCTCTATCTGTTCATTCCCATAGCATTCTTCCAAACTGTGTGCAGACTGCGCGGTATAACCCTGCCTACTTCCTCACTCCTCCTGAAACCAGGCAATGCGCTGGGAAACTGGGAGGATTTGTATTTAATTAAACCTAAACAAGAAGACACCCAGTTGCCCGCTACTACATTTTGCAACAGTTAAAGTAAGCAGGGAATTATAAAACAGCAAAGTGTGGAAGAATTGGCCTCATTTTCAGCTTGCACATCTCCTGCAAGAAAAAAGAAAAAAAAAAAAAAAAAAAGACTTTTGCACTGAAATTTTGCACTGAAAATCTGATAATTCTCACTCGGTCCTGATTGTTAGTGAGAAGGACAGTGTACAAAGCCCTTAATAAAATAAGCTTTATAGAAGGGTGGGATACAGAATATAATTTTGTGCCCTCTAATGCTCTTCTATTTTTTTTTTCTCCACAAAAATTTATGTTTGCTGATAATTTTCTTCATGATAATATACATGGCAACTTTTTGTTCTGTTGAAATTTTACACGTGCTCAATAAAAAAGGGGGAAAATCTCAGTAGCATTGAATGGAAGGTGACAAACATCAGGGATAACAACACAATCTTCTGCTACGAGCTGGGACCTTGGTGGCTGGAAAAAAATTGAGGAGAAGAGCACCCATCCTCTAGTGTTAGTTGATGAGTAAATGCTTGGGTGAAAGGGAGCACCGAATGTGAAAGTATCTAAAATACTTCAGTAAATGCAGGGGTTTTTGTCACAGTTAAGTCTGGAAATCAAAACTGAGTAGCACTCTACTTTGAGTAATGGCAGCAAAAGAATAACAATTTTAAATATACAAATTGAGAGATTTTTTTAGAGGAACTATGTCATCTGATGGCATCAGATCACTGAACCCAGATTCAGTGACTCTTAAATTTAGTTCTCAAACTCCCACAGTTTAGCAGGCCAACAACAGAACTGGATTGAAGTCCTGTTCAATCCTATGCCAATCACCCCCGAGTTGATTTAAAATGGCTTTTCCTAGTAGCAGGCAGTTCTTGCAACATGGGCCAGACTTCACAGAAGTTCAAAAATAGAAGTTCACCAAATCCATAGGATGATACTAAAGACAAAAAATGCCAAGGGGGTCTATGATCAGTGGTTATTAAAGGCAGTCTATGATCAAGTGGTTATTAAAGCTGCTAGCTTAAGCTATAGAACAAGACAAATCAGAATGAGTTTCTTCCTTTTGGACTGCTGCCTCCAAACCGCCTCTCCAATCTTCTTGAACTCTTGCCGCTGCCTTAATAAATTCCAGAGACCACTGGGAGCAAGGTTTGGAAACACTTCAGCAGATGAACCACTTTCTAAGAATTGAAAGCTTTGTTTCAAAACCATTCAATACAAGCTGACTCACAGGAGGCCTGAAATCAGAGCCTCATTCTCTCTTTTCTGGCCTCAGTCCAAGTAAAGAAAACTTTGAGAGAAAAAAAAAAAAAGATTGTTTTAGCGATCACAAAACGTGTATGAAACATTGGTATGCGTCTGCATGAGAGAAAAAAATTAACATTCATTCAAAGCTTCTTCTACTTTCTGACAGGTAATAATGATTGTTAATGGGACTGACATTTCCACTGTACAATCAAAACATATTCTTCAAAAACTATTGCATAATTAACATTACTTACACATATTTCACATCAAATAACATCAAATTAGAAAGACTTATGAGGCTAGACAATAGCATCCTGAAAAAGATCTTGTCCAGGTGTTAGAAATGAGCCGTAACAGCGTACCCAAGACCATGTTGGGTTACATCCTTCAGTCACACAAGTCCCACTGCGTTCTGCCATTGCTAATAGGAGATGGCAGCACGCATGAACACAGGACTTGCAGGGACATTTCCTTTCTGTACCTATGCCCAACAGGCATAGTAATTGGTTAGCCATAGAGAAAACGTGTTACTACATCTAGTAATCCACGTGAATGGCAGGAGAGGCAGGAGCAAGGTTCAGGTCTTCCACCCGGCTGATCTACGGGACGGTGCTGTGCAACCAGCCCGAGATCTGGCAAGGCCATCGAGGAGCTTAACTCCCTAGTTTTGTGCTGTCCTGATCAAGTCAGGAACCAAATTCGATTCATCCTCTAGGTAAGCTGCTCATTTTCTAGAAGACATCTGTGCACATGCCTGGGCACAGACACTTTCAGGAGCGCTGCACAATCATTGCAGCTGGGTGCCACAGGGCTGACCCCTACCAAGCCAGGCACGGGGCACACACCGGTGGCAAGGCAGAGCTCTGCCGAGATATAGACACGAAGGCCTGCAGCAGCTTGCCAAGGAAATAAGGCAAAAAGCCCTAATGCTTTTACCATGGAGCTCAATCATCTTGTGATCGTCACGCTGTAGTGCCTGAGCGATGACCTGGGAGCAGACAAGCAGAGTTGGCATGGGCAGGAGGAGCCTCAGACACAACAACCCCACCACGGAGCCTCCTCTGCAACCTCAGAGGATCCTGACCCAGCTTCTGGGCCTGGGGGGGGTTAGTGTCAAGCAGTTGCTAGAAATATGCTAAATAAAAGATCTGAATTAAAAAAAAAAAAAAAAAATTGAACCTTCTTCATCTTGGAAACTTTGATGTTTCCAAACATTGATTGTGAATTGAACAAGAAAAAAAAATAAATAAAAGCAAGCTGAAAATATACTGTCAGGACTTTTACACCACCAAGCTTTTTTATGATTTTTTAATGCTCTGATGACAGATATATGAACATGAGTGCAAAATGCACAGAAGGAAAAGAGAAAATTTCACTGCAGAATTTGCATAGACAAAGGAAGTATAATTTCAGAGCACTGGCGACAGCATAAGCACAGAGCAACTTTCAGGAGAATTATTTTTGCAAAACAACAGCATGTTTCACATGCTCCCATTTCTAATATGTCATTGTTAAATCAAAGAGTATTCCTTACTTTTTTCAGTCATGTGGAAATGTTAAGGAATGCGAAGCAAATTATAACACTACCAGCAAGGCTTGTAAAAAAATTAAGCAACTTGTTTACATTATTTCTTTATATCAAGCCAACAGATAAAATAGCCTATGGATTTCCAGTGCAGTACATGGATGTGTGCAGAATATGGTAACTAATTTTTGCATGGCAGTTAATACTACCTGTAATTACATCTGACACTTCAGTTTATCACTCTGAGTATTTATGCAGATGGGTAGTACACAAGTCACACCTTCTTACTGAATCTGAGCAGGACTAAATTTCCCTTCATTTTGCCTTTGATTCCTCTTCTTATTTTGCATTGCAAACATCAAATAGCTCAAGCTAAATTTTAGGCAAATTACATACTTATGCTTTCTTAGAGCTGAGGGCTTGTCTATGTGATATTATTCCAGACTTGCTACAGTGTGTGATCCATGCATGGATCTCAAGTATAGAGATACATTTTTGTGTTAAGTAACTAATTAGGATTTTGCTTATTTAAAACATTGCATTTACACTGCATAGAAAAGGATCTGAACATATGGTTTTATTTGGACATCTATAGTTCAACTGCAGTTAAATTGAATACTGAAATTAATGTCACTTCTTAAAATGATCATAATATTGCACTAATCTTCACATGTATTAAATAGTTATAAATTGTAAGTAAATCATCTTGCTAGCAGTTAGTGCAACATATTATTCCCAGCTATCATTTAACCATACAGTGTTACCAGCACTACAGTAAAAACAAAAATGCAGCACTCAGAATTAAGCTAAAACTATAGCGAAGCAGCTTGATTTCATTGAAATTGGAGCGCCTTAAGTTAGCAAGGTACCACATCACAATCCTAGTTCCAAAAAGCAGTCAGCAAAGACCAATCAAGCTATCGAGTTCTCATTTTGGGAAATTAATTTTTGCCTCCAAGTAATGTATTCTGTATGAGAGTACTTCTGCCGTATTTCGCCGGAATGGCTGCAACATCTCATGATATTTTACTACTATTATTGTGCTATGCCACATCCTAGATAATTTGAATAGCATTACAAAATTGCATTCTGGGTCTACAGCAGTAAATTTGCAATTCTGCAGGAAAGTAAAGGTACTGTAACCAGAGAAAGTTGTGGGTTTTTTTTTGTTTGTTTGTTTGTTTTGTTTTTTGTTTTTTTAAATAAATTAATTAATTAAACATTCAAATTAGAGCAAAATTTCAGCTGAAAGCACAAAAAGATTAGATGTTAATGATGCTAAATCAAGAAAATGTTATTTTAAGGAATGTTAAAAAGAGATCCAGGGCACTGGGCTGTGCCAGCAGGCAGGAGGGCTCGTTCTCAGCCCCACAGCAGATCTGCACAAGCTGCTTCTGCCTCTCCCCTCCTTGTGAACCTGCCTTACTCATTGGGAGTCTGAGGTTTGGGGGCAGGGAATGTTTTTCATCATAGGTGAAATCCTTCAGGTGTTCTGGTCAGCAGTAAAACTCCCAAGCTCCACACCTTGCAAGTGCTAATTCCATGCATTCAGCCGCTGTTTAACACAGTGAGCGCCTTTCTTCACTTTCCAGGTGTTACGATGGAAACAAGAAATAACTATAAAACATTTACAAGTATATTGAGAAAATTATGATTTTAAAGCAAAGCAATGGAATCTTTCATAACTAGAAGGATACATTTATCCAAATACCTGATTAAATCCCAGGCCTCCTACAGAGATAATCTTTTATGATTTAAAAAATAAATACGTGAAAAAGTTACACCTATTTTTTCTTATCACCTGTCTAGGCACACTTCAGATAGGAAGATCAACATCATATATCGAAATCCAGAGAATGTGAGGTGTTTGGGAGAGGGAGAAAGGAGGAAAAGCAGAAAGGTTAGGAAGAAGCTGAAAACAGAAGCAGACCACACATTTGGAAGCCATTTGAATAGTGTGAAATTACTTTGCGTACACCACTCTGAATTGTTGGGGTACGATAAATCCAGGCTTTGTTTTAACCGGTGTGATCTGTTAGTATTTCTGAGAATGCCTTTACTACCTCAGCTTAGATATCCTTTAGGGCAACATACTGTAAACGTGCTGCTTTGTCTTCCGTTTTTCTTTGTTGTTAGAGTTGCAGTATAAATACACACCATAGTTTCTTCCACATCTTCCTCACTGTATTCAGTTACAAGTCTCCTGTATGAAGTACCTTCCTTCCAGCACCATAGCTTATAGCAGTATGTCAGTAGCCTGCCCCTGCCTTGAATTTGACAATGGTCTTAGTAGTTTAACTGAATAAGGGTAGAAATCGTGAGGGCAGGCAGTGACAAGGAACTCACTTGCAAGCATCTAAGGTGACTTCTTGAGTGGGCCACAGCCAAACGAGAAATAAGCAAACAGTTTGCTGGGGTGGGGGACAGAGGGGAACCACAACTGTGTACGATAGAAGCAAAGAAAAAAAGCCCCTTTTTATCAACAGATGTGTATTTCTTACTTTTCTTATTTCCTTGCTGCTCCACTGTAGCTCCAGTTCCTTCCACACAAGTTTCTCGTTTCCCTCTTTACCACCAGAATTAAGAAACCTGGTATTCCTTTTGACAACATATTGCTACACGTCATTCAACAGCCACACTGTCCATTTTAGACTCAATACCATGATACGTGCTTCCAGGAAAGTCTCGATTCCCTTATTTTTCATTAATTCCCTCTTAATTTACCCAGTCAGCTCCAATCTGTGCCATGCTGTTTGAAATCCAAGGATGAAGTCGTGATTACTGCGCGAGTAGGTTGATGGCTAACAGAAGCCAAAGACAAAAGAGCGCTCTCCAAGAAAGCAAATCTACATTATGTTGTTACAACATGTTTTCAAAATCGTGCTTTTTAGCCTGCGACATCCTTCGATAGCTATTATGTCACCATGGCAACTGCGAGTACTTGTTGCGGACCCCTGCTCAGGGAACTGCACAAAATAAACGCGCCTCGCTGCGAGTTAACAAATACCGAGAGGGAGGCAGGTAACAGAAAGAAAAAGCACAGGCAGATCATTCATCCACAGGACAGTCCGTAATGTCAACTGCATCGGACTCGGAACTGGCAGATGTATTGGAGAGACCGTCAGAAAGGAGAGATTGGAGGAAGGATGGAGCCTAAGGGCACAAAGATGATTGTGTACCTTAGTGTTTTAACTGGTGTCTGAGTGTGCATCTAGGCTCGTCCGAAGGCTGGAACTGCCATTGCTGAGAATTAATAAGATTTATAGGATTCAACAATTTCCTAAAATCACAAGCTAATATAAAAAATTGTGTTATTCCTGCTACAATCTGTCACTGGTTGCATTTTGTCAATTTCTACCTTTACAATAGTTTTTAAAAACTTTGCATCACTATGACCAAAACAATATCAAAAAAGAGTTATTCTACCATACACCCATACATTTGCATGCTAGACAATAAACAAACTTAATTTCAGGTACAGATATTAGGTGTGTTAGCTTTGCACTAGAGCAGTTGTCATTGCTTTTCTGAATTTAAATTTGAGACTATAAAAAATCTGTCATTAAATTTTTAAACACGCTTAGACTATTAAATTTCAAAACAAAGCGGGAAGTGAATAAGTGCTTGAAAAAACTCAATCTGTCAGAATCGAAATTGTCAAATGCATCACTAAAAAGCACCATTTTTGCCATTTTCCTGTTTGCCTCTAATAACTTCTTTGAATAATGTTCAAATGCATTTTTGCTCTTTGCTTTGTTTTTCTGAGAGCCAAGTTAATCTTTTATCTTGAATTTATGTGCACAAATCAAACAAATCTGGTTGTGCAGGCATGGTGCAGACAGAGACGGGGTTCTCAGTGCTCTGCTACGACGTTCAGCGATCGACAACTCACCACTTTTCTGATGCTTGAATACAGTTCGGATACTCATTTCTGTATTTTCTGGCCCAATTCTACTACTCTGTAGAGAGCAACCACACTTGCAATTTTCTGAAAGTTGTGTTAGAATAACCACTTCATGAATTCATATTACTACCTTTAATATCCAAATTTCTAGGGTAAATATGAGATTTGCACTGCTAGAAGAGATCCATTTTTAAACAGGCTTATTGAGATGTTCTTATGTCTGATCAACCTTACTGTGTCACTTCTTCTGTGAATATTAGCAAGCTGATCACACGCTGCTAACGGGTGATCCATGGTTATTTATAAACTCATCGTTCACATCGTCCAAAATTAAAAGACTGGGGGGATTTTTACTTGTTGTTGGGGTGCGGATTTTATTCACAAGTAATGCAGATTTAAGAATTGAAAACACAAGGTTCTGTCTAGGTAGATTTTTGTCACGTTTGAGCAACTGCTCAGATGTCCCCATCTTTCTGAAGAAAATCGACCACATTCTCCCAATTGTCATGTGTTTATCATACTGACTCCAGACAGAAAAAGCATCAGATTGGAAGCACTCTAGCCGGAGATACATGTATGCACACACATTGCAGCAATGCCACTTGCAACATTAGAATAGGTCTGGTTTTGTTTTCAGCATATATAAATATTTCAAAAGGATCAAAAAAGGCAAAATATTCTTTCCTGCAAAATTAACCTATTCATGAGTGTCGTAAGGAAGACAGACCAAGTTGCAGAATAGATCAAATAGGCTTAATTTCAATCCTTAGACAGTTTCTGTGTATCTTCCGCAAAATTACTGTTGATAAATACTGTTTTCATAAAGTGTCTTAAATTCTTCCAAACCATTATCTGACCAAAAGGTGTAAATAGAAGCCTAGGATGAAGAATTAGTCGAGGACCTGTGACTCAGGAGTTCCTACATTTACCATTTTCATTTGAAAAATGGCAATTACGTTAACCACTAAAGTCCCCTCAACACTGGTGCCTTCAAATACTCACCCTCCCAATCAACATACATAGAAAATACACAATGTTCTAAGTTGATTATTATTCTATCACTTAAGGATTTTTTTTTATTAATAAGAAAAAGGTTTTTAAGAAACTGAAAAGATAACTTAAGAACCTAAAATCGTAATTCTCTCAAAACAGAGGATACACTGAAATCATTCAAAAACCTGGCAGCAAAATTTTCTTCTTGGCAAAAGGCTTAAGCATATTTCTATGACAGTGATTCGTCTGTAGCTTTTTTTTTTTTTTTTTTTTACCCCTGGCACTTAACAAGCTATGGATGGTGGATTTCTAGCATTCTAATGTCTGCTTGCTGTGCTCCTTCCACATCACAGAATACATACTAAAAAGAGTGAAAAGCTTGTACCATTTTCCTGCAGTTTCTTAAATTCGAGAAAATTTTCACCACACAGTAGTCGAAAGATCTCTTCTCACAAGCATCATTTTTTGTACCTACCTAATATTCCATCTGTTCTTCACGTTACTCCACCCACCCTCTTTGAAGACTACAGAGCAGCAAAACACGCAGGATCCCTGAAAGATGACTCTGGATAACAAACTACTAAAAAAAAAAAAAAAGAGAGAGACATTTATTTATATGTAATATTAGGCTGTAATTAACAGGCTACTTTTGTCATAGGAAATAATATCATTTGAAATTGAGAACTACTCAACCAAACGTGAGGTAAGGCAGTGAAATTTGCAGCTTGAAAATGATGGCAGTAGTCTGTATACAAAGTGTTGGGGGGAAGGAAGTTGGATGAATTTAAAGAATCAAGCAATGGGATCAGAATCTTGAGAATGAAAAGCATCTTTAGCAGCACCTTAGGCAGATATAAGAGATGGAGGTTGACATAATCAAGTAACAACTACAGGTTTCAGCTGCATGAATGAATAAAGAAGTTTCAATTCGTTATGAAAAAAAAAAAAAAAAAAAAAAAAAAAAAAAAAAAGAGAGAGAGATTTGACTCACCTAGGTGCAGGGATCACAAAGAAATGCTGAGAAAATGATTACTGCATAACAGGCCTAATTGACAGGCCAAAGCTTAATTATCTAACAATGATTAAAAAAGGGGGAAAAGGAAGAATATAATGAAAATACTAAGGGCTTTGTTTCAGACACCCGACACAAACTGTCTCTCAGTTTCCTTAGTCCTACAACATTATATTGGTATTTGAGAACCCAAGAGTGATTATTGTTCAGTCCTACAATTTGAGGGCATTCATAAGGAACACCAAAGTCTGAATCTTAACATAGAATTGTTTTCAATGGAAGCACAGATGTGATGACAAAATGTGCCCTAAGACTTTTACTGCAGGTTTTAATTCCTAGTACTGCTCATTTGCAGGTCTAGACCTATAATGCTTTGTTAGCTTGAACAGCTGTGGTTTTATGGCTGGACTAGATTCGAACGAAAGTTTAAAGGCTTGTGTGTAGTTATTGTATATGTCCAATTAATCTTCACTCTGCTAGAAAAAGCTTTTCCCCACCTTTTTCGCTACCTCACAGTTCTTATGCTTGCTTTGGACTGCAAACCTGGCTCACACTTCCAGTTAACAAGGCTGAGGTACTGCCCTAATAATCCCTAACATGTTTAAACAGATGTTTATAGCTTCTGGGGAGTGTAAACCCTTGTTTTAATTCATGAAGTTACTTGTTAAACCTGAGTAAGATACATGGTTTCTGGTGATAAAGCATGATTTCTGCTATATTTGACTGATGGTATATAAATGCCAACACCTTCAATGTTTCAAACTATTCAGAATAAATAACTGGCACGGACATATAGGATTTTAAATTTCATTGCAAGACAGCAGAATAATTATCTTGTTCATGTTACATGTCCGGAAGAGAGATTAGGACTTTGGGGCAGGCTCTACGCACATTAGAAAGAGGCATTTGCTACAGCAACGTACGAAACGGATGAGACAGAGCTGAAGTCTCCTCTCCCATTTTACAGAGCAAAATCAAGGCATGGACAGCCCAGCTTGTCCTTGGTCATGCAGCCGACCATGGCTGAGAAGCAGAATGAAAATAGCCCTGGGCCTTAGCCTAGGCCATTCCTTATATATATATATGTTTTTTTGTTTGTTTGTTTGTTTGTTTTTTAAGATTTGTATCTTTGCTACATACCGTATACTCAATGCAGGGCACAGACCACATGAGGCAAGTGGAGCAGTATCTGTTGATACATTAGGCCACCATTTAGCATAATCGACGTGGGACAGCATCCCAGCAGATCTGGACTTCTCCCATCAGATGCCATCTATAAGCTCACACTGGTATTTTTAAAATTTTATTTCAAATCCTTGGGTGTCTATACACATATCAAATTAGTACCAAGCATCAAAAAGGAATATAAGATCTGACCAAGACTATCACCACGTAAAAAAAAAAAAAAAAAAAAAAATGTGATGAATTTGGGGGGTTAGGATATTTAAAAATCCAGTTCTGAAATTATAAAATCCATATGAACGAGCTTATTCAAAAAGGGCAACAAAGGATTTTAGTAACTCATTTAATTCATCAGATTGCTCTGCAGATGGCGATAACATTTATTTTCTATTTAAAGAGTGTCTCGCCTCATCATAATCAGGGAAATACTACACTCTCCAACTTAACCAAAAACTTGGCAAGGAGAAAATGCTGCACTAGCACCAAGTAATCCCATATGAAAAGCCTGTCTCCCATCTTTCTTGTTTTTGCCATGCCAGAAATATTTTTAAAAGACCACAAAGTAGACTTTTCATATTTTACTATGAAATATTCACTCACTTGTAAACACACGTGCCCTCGAGACTCCCACAGTTGGCTCAGCCTGGCCAGCACCACGTGGAAGTTTCGGCAAGGGATGTTTCCCTGCCCATCAGCAGGGACAGGGCAGACACAGAGCTGGCTGGCGGCCTGCTGGGGCTTGCGGTTTGATGGGGAAACTGCCCTGGGGAAATCAGACTTCCCAGAGCACATCCTTAAAACCTTCCAGCTGCTGAATCACTTTCCCGCAAAGGAGAGAAAGGGAAAGGCTTCCCCAGCAGACTGGGAAAGCAGAGCTGCCAGGTCAGGCGCCAAGGCAGGGAACCCAAAGGGAGAAAGCCGCATTTGGCCCCAAGATGAGCACAGAGCTGCCAGGGCAAAGCTCCCTGTTCCTAGCTGCAGGTGCCAGCGGGTGGGCAGCAAGCCTCAGACGTTCCTCGGGGACAGCAGGGGCTGTAGAAGGGCTGAAAGACTGCAGAAATGGCATTATCAGAAAATTGTAAGTGCTGTGTCTTACTGCATGTTGACATGAAGATGTGCCTGCCTTTTCCTGGAAGCTCCTCTGAGAATATTGCAGGCAACGTGGAATGAATGAGATGCAGATGACACTCAGGCTTTGAGAGCTTGCTTCCTAGGTGTGTTAGCCCTGCTGAGTGGCTGGCCAAGGCACGCTGCATTTGCACTTAAATGCTCTGCCTCTGACAGCAAGTTCAGGACAATCATCATTAAAATATTTTAGCAAAGCTGTAACACTAACTCAGTCATCATTGCTTGGAGCCAAAAAAGCCAACTACCATTACTTTGTGAAGCTCTCACTTCCCAAGAGCAACTTCTACACAAACATTTTCACAGTAAAAATTAATGAGGATTCAACGTGCCTTCTCATGACTGAAAATCTGCTAGGAAGCTATGAAGCAATGTTGAAGGCTCTGAAGCATTCCTAATGCCACTCTCCAAAAGAATAGTTTGCTGTATGATGCATCTGCTGAATGGTTCAAGTACGTGTCTTCCTAATCATGTTCTTCTCGGTTTTAAATGGATTAAAAGCTTTCATCAAATGATAGAGAAATCTCAAATAATTTCTCAATTAAATCATTCAAAAATACAGCTACCGATGTTAATACTTGAACTCCAAAAATGGAGTTAGAATGCACAAACAAGCACGGCTCACTAAGGGCAAGCAGCAAACTCCCACCCAGCGTCTGCAAGCAGAATGTGTGTGTGCACTTGTTTCTTCCAGATGCAAAACTGTTTAACAAATAATTATTCAAAGCCTTTACTTAAAGTCAGCCTCATCCAAAATGTCCAAATATAACATGCTTGGATCTGAGGCATTTCTCCATGTTGTGCTGCTGCAGTGTGGCAGCATCTCCTACACCGATGAGGGTGGGACTGAAAGGTTAGAAAACAAATGTACATCTCAAATGAAATTTAGCAAGTTTTGCCATTGATAAGGAAAGAACCTAAGGACAGCACCCTAGAACAGATGCTATTTTTAAAGTCTAATTGTAAATAATTTGATAACGCACAAAATCTTTACTTAACAGGAACATTGAACGATTATTTGCCAGCACCTGGCAGCTCCGTATTGGTCGGGCTCTTCTGATTCTGCTGCTAAACAAATGCAAAATGACAACCCTTAGGACAAAGCTGAGATTATAGATGAAACTACTCCTTTATTAAAGGTCTGGAAAAATAGTGAACTGTACTTTGTTTAAAATGTCTTGAGAGATCAAGATGCTTATGCCTGAGGCAGCAAAGAATAACAACTAAACAAGTCCTTCCCGTAAGGGTACTGGCGCAGTACACCAGCTATGCTTCAGTGGGATTGTTTGTCATCAAATATACATGAAAGACCGAGCCCCCCACTTGACTACACATGACAATCTAACATTGTCTCTTCCATTGCAGTGACATGATTATAAACATATTATCAAGTCCTGCAGTGTGATCAACAACAGATGTAAAATTAAGAGGTGACAAGCTTTAGCAGGTAGCTGAGCCTTAAGTATCTTCTGCCAAATTTAATTTTCACTTCCAAAAGTCTTCCAAGCAACTTGTCTCTTAAAGACTTCAGAAACTACTCTTTTCTATGCCTGCAGTTCTGTATTCTGAAAAAAAAATTAGAATTCAGATGTTGTTTCATTTAGGACAACTTGCCTTTCAGATTTCTTTGCCTTTATTTTATTTTGCACAGAAATAGATCCATGAAGCAAGTTGCCTTTATTTCTATTCACAACCCGAATTACAACACGCTGCATGAACTAAAGCAAACATTTCAAACAGTAAGTGATGGATTTTAACCCTAACTTTTAGGCAATATATCAGAAACAAGACACACCCTCAGGGAACACAGGTCAAAATCCAGCAGCACAAGAAAATACAATGGGAAAACCAACTCTAAAACATACCTAGTATTATGATGTGTCTCAGTAACCTAGTCACCAGCTAGTATGCAGGCAGTCTATCAGACCACTAGCAGGGAGACGATGCTGCATGAAGTTCTTCATCTGGGAGCTGTTCATTTGGTTTCACAACACTGAACGATCACAAAAGAAATTAGGCTGCATCTGAGCATGAACTCAAACAGCCTCAAACACTATGCAGGAAAATATAACTCCATAGCAAATGCCCATATGATCACCCTTGGTAAGAAGTCATACCAGCCTAGATCCCTAACAAAGCGAGAGGGATTGTGCACGGCTCGACGTGTGCCTGTCAGCCCTTAAAGGCTTGCTGTGTACTAGGGAAAAAGGCAGTGCCTTCATTCCTCCAAATAATTCTTCCTCTGTCTGTATCATTCATTATACTTAAGTAGGTTCTTGACATTACAATCTAAAGACAATTTTGTCTCCCAAGTTTAGGGGCATATAGGGTTCCAGTGTTGCTTGCATATGATCCCAATTCGTATAAAGCAGACATAATTAAGCAGTGAGCCGTGACAGGTAACACACCTATTATCTGCTGGCTGACTCCCATGGCTTTATAAAGCATAAGGTACCAATGAATGTGTCTGCTCCCTTTGGGTATAATTATATTTCATAAGCCAGTTCCTGGAGTTGCTAGTGTAGTTTCTCTTCAGAGGAATGTTTCTTTATCTTCCGTGGATTACAGTGGAATTTTTCTTGAAAAAAGGGTATGCTATGATTGACAAGCATTGATGTGAGGATTTAGTTGTGCTGTGTCAGGTTCCAAGTTTAGAGTTCAATCTATATGGCTTAACGATGACATTATTATATTGAAGCATGAACATCAACTTTCCAAAACAAATTTTAATTTAAGTATGAATGATGCAAAGAACATTAACAGCTAAATATGTTAAATGTTTCTGTTCCTTAATTTCTCTACAGGGAGTTCACTTTAAGACCCACATTAATATAGAAGGAACAAAGGTGATATAACGACAACAGCCATGTGATTTATCAAAGACTTTTAATATATCCAATACCAGTGTAAACTATCTTTTTTTTTTTTTTTTAAAGTCTAAAATAGCCAAATCACAAGACAGCCACGTACAGCATGGGAAAAGGAAAGTGCAAGGAGAAAAGGAAAAGCGGACAATAACAAGGCTCACTCTAAAAAGACAGGAACAACTAGCCCTAGGCATTATTATGCCCAAATACAAGATGGAAGTGTAAAGTTTTGGTAAAGCGTGGTGCCTGGATCATTTAAGTTACAATGGGTTTTTACTTTAAAGGGAAAAAAGTTATCTAGTGTGGTTGCTGAGAAATAGCACCTTTAATGAAGTCACCTTCCCTCCCAGTAACACTGAACTTCCACATCACTGTACAGCCAAAATGTAACAGAGCCGTGCAGACAGTATGACCACGTGTCAACCACTTCAACCTATAACACTACTTGACTTTTTCAAAAGCATTTCATTATCTTGTTCCTACTACTCTAATATCTTTTTATAGATTCTTTTATTTGCTTAATGCTTTAGATTGCAGAACGATTATTTAGGATTTTTAACCGGGGTTGTGTTTAAGCATAGTCCCTTTCTTTGAAATTCCTCTTTATAATCTTGCGCCAGTCAATCCCCCGTGTATACCCTTATAAACCTCATTCTGAAGCTTGAAAATTCCTTGGGTTTAACTACAGTTAAGGAGTGTTCATGGGATGGGCCATAAAGTCCAATGAATTTAAACTATTTAAGATCATTTAAACTAAGAATCAGGAGCCTGAAAACAAAACTGAGTTTCTTCATAAGGAAAAATAATTATGGTTGTGTTTTAAAGTACAGTTTGTGAAGTACCAAAGCAGATCAAAAGGTTTGAAAATCAACCGTTATAAAAGAGGTAGTGATAACTATAGGCAACTAAGAGAATATTGGAATGAAAAGGTGATAATCCTTTTTAATAAGCTTGGAACAAAACCTGAGAATTGCAATTAATGCATAAAACAGAATCGCGTGGAAAGGGGGAAGGGACAGCCATAAAAATCACTTAAAATGAGTTTGTCATTTCCTCTAGTGAATGATGGGAGCCCAGACAAAAAGTGTTAGGTTTGATATGTTTTGCTATACTTTTTCTTCTGAAAAACAAAAACTGAAATCCTGCTGACAGATTCAGGGCACACTTTGCAGCAGTTAAAAGTGGTGACTGCTCTACTACTATTCCTTCCCATTTTGTTCTATTCAGTTATGACTCCCATGACCTCTGTCCACACCTCTGAAAAAACAATTCCAGGACACCTAGCACAGGAAAGCAGTCCTAACCAGACTTATCTCCAGTTATTAAATAGCAGGTCCTCTAGAACTGCTTCAGTATTTCTGTTACAGTTTATATATTTTTATGCTGCATCCGTTTGCTTTTCTTACCTTTTTAAATTAACCATTTCTTGTTGTTGCCTCCACTCGTTTTAAGATCTACCATGTCTCACTTACTTTCACTTTTCACAGCAGAAAACTGCCACTAACACTATTATTATGAGATATTTTTATTTATCATAAATCTCTTGTGCTTCTTCATTCATTTGAAAGGCTCTATGCAACGGAAGCCCGCTAACATCTCTGCAGTACTTTCCCTTCTCCAACCAAGCCTCTCTCAAAAAAATCTCACCTTCACTTCCATTATGAAATTATTCTCTTATAAAAGAGCACTTGCAATTTTCATCACCACTAATTAACATGTCAACTCCTTGAAAACATATAATACTACTTAAATGACAATTTTGTCTCAGTTCACATTTCTAGAACTGAAAATTTAGATATGCCCATATTTGGTAGAAGAGTTACCAAATGGGATGAATCAGATAAAAAGCAAGTCCACTAACTGAGTTACTGTTTTATCTTCAAGTTTTCCTAATTGTTAGTAGTTCTGGAAAACAATGTACTGGTCCCAGATCTCATGATGTGCCAGTAGCTTTTATTTATTATGCTGCCTAGAGTGTGAGATTTAACACCATGCTTTGTAGTTCATCTGCACATAAGTAGCTCTGTGCACTGAATCAATATGTATGCAGAATATGTTCAAGCTTCTTAAAAAAGATATTTACCTGGAAGTTTAGAACATCTGTAGAAAAATCACTTATACTTTTACACAGCTGAAATTTGCTAAGACTTGCACAGAACACTTCAATCTAAAAAAAGAAAATCTTACTTTCTCAACACACTGAAATAGGCTTCTCATTTAAATGATCAATTGAGTTTCACATTACTTTATCAAGCAACATTAATGCCACAGCAAGTCTGGAGAGAACCTGATCAAACAACCTGTTTTGCATCCCCAATGATGGAGACTTGGATACCACGTTCAGGTTTTTGCTCATTTCCCCCAAATTTTCATTTGTAATGCCAGAGATAGCAGCATTCTGCTGCCCTTTTTCCTTCCCTCCCCTCCGCCCCTTGCTGTTACAGGCTTTGCTACCTCTCCTGCACTGGAGATGTGCAAGTCATTGATTTTGATTTTTTTAAAACAAACAAACAAACAAAAAAAAAAAAAAAAAAAAAAACAGATTATGCTAAAAATGTAAGATTTATGCTGTCTGCTTGCTTTCTCCTAGTAACTTCTGCATCCATTGCCCAGAAGAAAAGTGGAGTCTTTAGTCTTGTCACTAAGATGTAAACGCTGTAAAAACAGGTTGATGAGTAGATGCCCCTCTCATGGAAATGCAGCCACAGCACATCAGCTGTGATTAGAAACCAGCACAACCCACAGAGCAAAGTGTTGCAGGAGTTTGGAACACTGCCTGTCACGAGACAAATTCACAGGATAACAGGACTCACTCGGTCTGTTCCTCATGTTAAATTAACTGCCAACTCAAGCTGCCTGTTAAGGAGCACCTTTGGAGAGATTGGGGTATGGAAGCACTGAACTGCTTTTAGGGATTATTACCTCTCCAACCAGCAGATGGGGGCTTATTCTAACCCACGTCCTCAATGTTTCTATATACCTACGTATCTGGTATTTACAGCCTCTTTATATACTCCAGACTTCAATATTTTATATTACTCATATGCAAGCTGAGTAGAGGACATACAAACCCACCAGCATTATCTCATCAATAAACAAAATTTCAGCCATAACATCCTAATTATGTGTGGCCTGTTTTCTGCAAAAAGCTTTAAAATCCTTAAATAGCCATTTGATTCAAAGGTATACAACAGGTTATACAATGCTTAGCGTATTATCTCATTTTCCTTACGTTCCCATTGTGATGTTGTGTGCTGTTATGAATTTCAACAACCTTGATGCGGATACGTCCTAAGAACAGACCTCAGAGATGAAACGTGTCAGAGCCAGCATGACTCGTTCTTTTAGTATGGATTGTAAGAATAAACCTTTTAGCCACACTGCAATGTCCTGTAATGAAGAGAATTTTAGCTTTCCCTCCCCAAAGTGAGCAAAAAGCAGAAATAAAACTTTCCAGTCTGCAATGGTGACATTTTTCAACTTAGAGTTCAGCTTGCACAGTAGATGGTTCTCCAGCATATAGTGCAGTATAAAACCAGGCCTTTATGTGTACATCTGTATTTCAGAAAGTTCACTTTCTAACCAATTATGATTTGCCTTGGTGTATGAGAAACATATTTTGAGTGTCGAGTGTGTTTGTCTTGGAGTGTCATACTCAATAGTTGGCTGATTTGTGGAAAAGGCAATACTCCTGAATTTTTAAAAAAGCAGGAGAGTGGCAGATTCATAGTGGGAGGGTTTCCCTCCACAAACCCTCCCCCGCTACATGATCTTATTTAAACCTTCTTCTGCCTAGATCTGGCTGGAATAAGATAGAATCAAAGTGGGAAAAAATAGTCTGATGGGCTTTAGTGGCACGCCACAAAAAACAAATGAGTAGGAATAGATTTTCAAGTACCTATTACCAGTTCATCAAGTATAACCACGGTGAGAATTTAGCCCATTGTCTTACCATCTATTCGATTTATGCACGTGCCAGAAACAATGTGACTAAAACACATTTTCAGACAATTTGTGACAGGCATGATCTGATATTACCCTCTATTTTTGGATCATGTCATAAACTCAAAACTGAATTTCTGGGGTTCTCCCCATCTTGTTGGTTTTGTTGTTTTTTACTGTTTGAACCCTGCTGTCCCAGTCATTATCTTTTGCTTTCTTAGACCATCACCTCTAAGCTCTCAGACACTTTGTAGCTGCTGGTTAGATGCTGTTACCATGACGTGTTCAACCTTTAAAACAAATAATTTACATTGAAAGTTGAAAACTGTTAGAATGATTAATTCAAATGTTTATCACAAAGTTTTTCTAGCCTAAAAAAATACTGTCATACTCTAGAACATGGAAGTATAATAAAGTTATCCTTGTTTTCAAAGTCTTAGATGGATGGTAGGGTTTTTCTGGCTGCTTGCTAAGTCCTGTAACAGCCTGTCTGGAGGTGCTGTTTGCAGAATAGCATTTCCAGCTTTTATCTGACAGCCACATTTGAAACAAGCAACAGAAAACCACTGTGCTGCTACCTGCCATTCACATTTTTGTGGGGAAGAATGTCTTATCAGCCAAAGCTGGTGGTCAAGCCATATAGAGAGAAGAGAAGGAGCCCAAACACAGTAAGAAAAGTTCCCCAAACCCCAGCGCAGTGGCACTAAAGCAGCAGCCCTTTTGTTCCAGGACAACCTGAGTAACTGCTGTGTACAGTAGGGAACACTGGGTGAAGGGAAAAGGGTAATTAACTGTTTTCTCTCCCAGATAGACCACAACTGTGCTACCAGAAAGCAAATAAACAGCGTAAGTTTACTTACTAGTTCGAAGAAGTCTTGAAAAGTTGCAGCAGCTTACAGTTGCATCAGGTGTGCCCTGGTGAAGAGACACATTCATGGTCAGGCCTGGCTTTTTGGGAGTCGTTTCCTCTCCTGGAGCCCCCAAGCCCCTCCATCAGTTACCCCGCAAGAGCAGAGCTCTGCTACAGCACCATAACTCTGCTAGGGTGCAAGTAAGCACAGGGACACCGTGGACCACAAATAGCAAAATGATATTATGAGAAGAGAACAAGTCATGCCTGAGCACTATTCTCTCTCATGAGTCCTTCTTCTCTTAGGATTTTTTTTTATTGCTTTTCTGTTAATCAAGTTAAACACCACTGGTCCTCTCCTAACACCATTTTCAGGTGTCATACAAAAAAGCAATGCTTTTCTGCCTCAGATATTTTCATTCTTGAGAAAGAAAATCAATGCCTTAGAAATTGGGACCAAAACTAGGCTTTTTAACCTCGGGTTTTTCTCTAAAATCAAGTCACAGCTCTTGCATCTTAGCTGCAAAGGCCTTTCTGCTAACAGCAATTTGAAACTGATTGAGAGTGTGATTGAATTTGATGTTAAGTTTTTCAGTCATTTAATTTGGCATCAGGTCTGGCTCTGAGCCTTGGAAACCAGTAGGCAGCTAGCATCTAGTACTGTTGCTGTGACGGGCTGAGATAAAAGCAGGACACGTTTGCAGTTTTCCAAGCTGTAACAGCTTTACTCCACTGTCCAGGAAAAAAAAAAAAAAAAGGTTCAGTATATATCCTTGCAGCATATTTAGACAGCTACAAATCCTGTAGATATCACTGAGATGCTACAGACTGGTTAGAATAAGGAACTGTTTCATATGACTGCATTGTAATAAACTCTTTTAGACTTCCCACTCTGTGATAGCCAGAGTAGCATAACAGTATTTTAGTTGATTGTTCCTTATGATTTCATTTGTACCTCCAGTAAAGCTTTTGGATAGGTTTGAGAGTTAACATTATTTGGTAGAGCTCAGAGTATCTTCTGAAATGAAGAAAACAGTCATTGCCTGCAACTGTAAACGCTCTATTACTTCTATGGTATTTAGGACACTAACAGAAAAGAGCCCATAGAAAAGAGCCAGGGATTTTTAATGTCAGCACAAGGGAATGTCATCATTTGTTTCTTCTTAGTTAAAATAAAATAATAATTAAAAAAAAAAGAAAAAAAGAATAGCAAACATTCATTGCTGTAATAACTCTAAAAAAAAAATGGAAAAACATTCTATAGCTTCTGAAATAGTGCAAGCATTGTGCAAGAACCACAAGCAACCCAATATATAAACAGCACAGTGAGTTTCCATTTAGCATAATATAATCTTAACCCCTGTTTTCCCTATCGAGAAGGTTCAGTAAGTGCTGGATTTATGCCTTAAGTATGCAGCCAATAAAATTCGGGCAGTCAGCTAAGCCTGGGCATGATAAGTTCTCAGGCCAGAAAACGCAAAATCCAACACCACGTCACAAACTCCCCAGTTGATTTCCCTTAAATTTAAACACTGTTGATAAATGCAAAAAGTTCCCAACAAATTTCTGATCCATCTGTAGCACGGATTTTAAATTGCCTAAACAAAGATGGAAGCTGCACTTTGTGATTAGAACTAGGATCCCAAAACATCACTGTAATTCTTGCCACAACTGTCTTTCATTTAACATAAGATGAACTACTGAAGTCTCCCAGGCAATAGTTCAGAACTGCCTACAATCCTGTTCTTTGATTTTGCCTCTTCTTTTATTACTGCTTAAAATGGCACTTAGTTTTGTTTCTCCTGACCCCACACATGCTCTTTCATATTGCTTGTAAAAATCCTACAGTCTTTCTTCAGGAACAAGAGGAAGTTGAATTTGGACCTTTGGATTGCTGAAGCAACAACACAGTAACAAGGCAGCACGCACTGTCAAAATATTTGAAGAAGGAATTATTCAGAGACATTCATAAGAACAAAAAAATTACTTGATGTTGCCCTGCCCTGTGGGACTTCATTTTCGTTTAAATCAGGAAGCCCTGTTCCTGAAGAAACAGCATATTGATTTGTATAATCTCTGATTTAAGAGTACCTACTATCAGTTGAAAGTGGATGGCATACTTTTTGTTAGCTAGAAGATCCTTCTCTCTAAAGACTTCCCTAAAAGACTCTGCAAGCATCAAAACAGCTTATTTGTAAAATGTTTTGTCAAGAAACATTGCACATGTTACTAGCATTAATGCTTTTGCCAGGAACAAAACGTGGCCATAGTAAACTACACAAAACAGGGTTTATTCAAGGCTTTGAAAGGTACACCAGGGCAACCTCACACCATTTTGTAGGAATACAAAAAAATGCTACAAAGGCAAACCACAAGAAAACAACTAAGAACACCTTTGGTATAGATGGTGCAGATCAAAGGGAAGCAGGTAGAGATCTGTTTTTCAGAATTTTGACTACAAGGGAGAAACAGTCTAAGCCAGACATAGTTTTCTTGAAGCAGAGCAGTGTGATACAGTACTTGAATCAAGATCAGAATTTATTTTTGAAACTCTGCCTCCCAAGGCCCAAATCTAATGTCTAGACACTGAATTTTGTTCCACTATTGCTCATTACCACAGATTGTTCCCACATTACTTTGCAGCTCTGTCTTGAAGCACACGAGACCAACTGAAAAATACTTGCTATGCCCCGTGTGCATCAGTCTCTCTAAAAATGAATAACCAAGGTAACGCCTGAGGTAGCCCGCATGTTGACTTATGTTTGTACCCACTACAGGAACAACTTCGACTTCAGTGCTTGATTTGTAGTTGTCTCACCCTCTAGTGGCAGAGAGGCCTTAGTTCTCACGGACAAAGAAATGACAGGTTTTTTCTTCAAGTCCACTGCTCAGTTGCCTGTTTACAGCCAAGAGAACTGATTTTTTATTTTTTATAAAGCTGCAGATCATTGTCTTCAGTACGTGTCCATCACTTCTAATGGAGCAATGCAGAACATGCTGTCCTGAAGGCACTGAAATTATTAAAAAGGTGCTAATGAAGGGTGGCTGTGTGCTCAGATGAACTCCTTGAGTTATGAGAATGACTGCTATTAAAGCCTTCCTATGCAACCGTGATTAGTAATATTATGCTGCTGCCTGAAGACGAATGGAGAGGGAAGCTCTGTTTTCCTCTAACAGCTCAAACTCCCTATTAAATTTTCATTTAAAAACAGAAGACACCATCTTATTTCAATCCTCAAGAAAGACTTCAAAATAAAGGAAGTTTATTATGAAAACTGAGTGCTGGCCAGGCATTAGAAAAAATAACATTTTCTATCCTGATCTTGAAAAAAATACAGAGTATTGGGTAGCTTTAGCTCCCACAGAAATTCATCTGGAACTTCACAGGATTAGACCCTTTAAAACAGAATTAATTCAATGCTGACTGATTAAACATGGTGGTAGTTCTGTTATTGCTATTTTATACGTACAATTACACCAAAAGAAAACAGAAGACTTCACCCTTTACAAAGAAAATGTGGCATTGCCAATACTTAGTTACACACCGCCCCTGACAGAACAGAGAACTCTGGAGATGACTAATCAGCTGGCAATTAGTTTCAAACACAATTTATTCTATTAAGAAAGGCCTTTGGCCATATTTTAGTGGAGGATGTATAAAGTACAAAACCACAGGGAGCAGTAGCTTACTTGCCAGTGTGCGAGCATATTTGTTAAAACAGGTTTTTACTATTCTTTAGAAGCTCTTAAAAAGCCTTAATTCTTACTTGTACGTTGTTGCGGATATTCGAGTACAGCTCTACCACGTCACATGAAGCTGTGATTTTTCAGTTAAGTATAAATTATGGTGCATGGTTCTAATTGCCTGCATTCCCCACCACAATGCTCCATTTTCTTACACGTCTGCAGCTTGGCCACACTCTGGCCAGTTGGACTTGTGTGACACCACTACAAGATAAATATTTGAGAATAAGGCTACAGAAAATTGCAGTAGTTTTGCTAAATTCAGAAATTCTGCTGGCATTTTAAATAGGAAATTCTCATAGTGGTGCACAATAAAACTGGCATCTGTTACATCTATAGGACTGTGAAGCATCCTTAAGAATCATGACACCTTTATGGTTGCTCCAGACACCCACATCAGAGCAACTACGCAGGAGTGCAACCAACATTAAGACTCACTAGATCCAGAGTCCACACTGTAGAGCTAGGATGCAAAATGGATTTTGCAGTCCATGCAACGTATGATGCAGAGGCTGCTACGTTAATTCAGAACATGCAGTAGCATGTAGACAGTGCAATCAGCCAGGTCTTCAGAAAGATCTTCCGGAGGAAGCACGCCTTCAGAGAACAACTGAAGGCCACAGGGCCCAAGGTTTAGGCTCTGACTGAATCTGACTTAGAAGTCAAAGTTGAACCTATTACCACACAGCTGGATGCGGTCACTGCTGGGTAAGTCTGAAATTGTGCAGCCTCATTCTCACACCATATGATCCAGGGTGCAAATGCTGCCTTGGGTAACGCTAGTTCACTTAACCTACTGCCCTACTTGTTGAATACTTTCTCAATTTTCCTATGTAGTTTAAAAGTGTCTAATAAAAATGTTTTACTTAATGTTTCCTCATATATAAGTCTCAAAGCTTAGATAATGGGAACCAGATGACAATAGCACATACAAGCATACTCATTTTATAGATATGAAGTAGCTTTTGGAAAAGAGATTGAATTCTTGCAAGTGGGATGGGTTTAATTACACCACAGACTTTGATCCTGTTCACAATTCCAGTGTGAATTTGGGCAAAACTTCACTGAAGTGGTACGATTACAGGCAAAGGTAAAATAAGAAAAAGTGTTTCAAGATTCACAGCTGCAGCACAACATCTCTGAAGAAAGAAGACGCCATCAGATAGATGGCTAGAGCACTCATGCTGTGCCTGCATGCCTGACTACCACCCTTATTCCCTGCAGCCTATACAGCAAGTACTCCAGTCTTGTAAATCCATTAGAGAACAACACTGTGGTATCAGTGCACAAGGAACAAGCCATTTAATAGCCTAGCTGTATACACCAATTTTAAACATGTTTTGTACCTTTGCCATCATACTAAACATTTAACCAACTTTGGATTCTTTTTCCCCAACACCATACACTGGATTTCACTTTCTGTAGCGTCAAATTAATGATACCAAATGTACTGTAGCAGCAGCACAGAAACACCTACATGAGGGAAAGGTCCTCCTGGCATCGGTAAGAACTGCCACCACTCCTTGTTCTCAAGGGCAACACACGGACACCCAGTTATAATGCCTGTTGCACTACTTACTCCCTTTCACAACCTACTGAACTTAAGGGCTGCTGTAAGCAGGGTTAATGAATTCCAATCATTTGCTTCATCTGTGTAACAGCAAACACTCACCTAGGATCCTACCTCCAAACAACACAGTGCAAAACCAGCACACATGGATGAGGATCTGCAGTTTGGAGTCTATAGGTCTGCTTGTCTTGAAAGTTGCTCAAGTTGTAATCATCGCCTAACTTGATTTACAACAGGAGTGGCACCGTTCTGTGTAAGGTCACGGTTAGCTGACATTCACCACAAAGGAATTTGCACACTGGACAAGACTAAATTCTACAAAGCTGAGCCTGTGAACTCTCCTGCTCATTACATACCATTGTTTGAATTCAAACATACAGCAGATAGTAGTTCCTTATGGGGAAGGCATAGATATTCACCTGTTCAGTCTCCTATTGCTATGCTCGACTTTGATATTAAATCATAGAAGATCAAAGTTTACCTTGGATTTGGGTCAGAAAAAGTCCGCAGAGAACTGAAATGGCACATATTCTGAATTTCATCTACATGTGACATTGCAAATAGAACACCTCAAAATGTACCGTATGCGGCCACACCGGGATTCTGATTTCTGACGTGAGTAACCGGTCAGTTATCCGAACAGCGTTACACAGTGGAAGGAGAAAAAAGCTTCCTGGAGGATCTGAAACGAAACCTCTCTGAACAGGACTGCCATTAGCACTACAGGTGAAGAAGCACCCTAGGACATACTCTCCTATTAGCCAGGGAGGAGATGGTAGCTGCCATTCTGACACATGTCAGCATCAGCGTTGAGCAGGGAAGCAGTGATGCGGATACCAGCATGTGCTCCCACCACTGTTTGCTCTCACTGCATTTTACAGTTGGAGTCAATTGACAGTCACCACACGAGGGAATTCATGCTCTGGGCAAACCATTATCCTACTGAGGTGACCATGTGGAACTGCACAAGGAGGGTGGAACAGCACTTTACATGCTGTTACCGTAGTCGTGAAGAGATTGTTGGATGCTGCTTCCCTTCAGCAGCCTTGGGTTGCCTGAAAGTAGTTACCTAAAGGGAAGGAGCATGAAGCCGCTATTGCTTGTGAGCAAGGAAATGACATAAATAATAAAATAATTATAATATATATAAATAGAGAGAGAATATAAATATATGAAGAATGAATATAAATATATAAAGAGTAAAAAACAGAAATATTGACGAGTTTGAAACAACCTTTTTACACAGTATTCAAAAATCTGCTCAGGCTGCTTCTGCACATCCTTTTCAAGGCTCGGACAAAAACTTAAGAAAACAGTGCTTGTTATTTATACGTTGGCAATAAACCCCCAAATCTGGGCATTCTTTATCACTACGTGTCTCATATACAGATACTTTAAAGTTGTGCTGAATATTAAGTATCATAATTTGGAAGCACGGTAAAAAAATAACATCTGCTGTAACCTGAAATACCAGAAGTAGGCCTTTTTATTCTGTGCCAGTCAGCAAAATAAGAACATATGTGCAGAATGCATTTCACATACATGGCAATGACATTCACAAAACATTCAACTTACAGTTTCTCCTTTTGACCAGTTGTACTCTTGACCATTCATACGACTGCTTCCAATTATTCTAACAGTAACTCCTAAGCAAATTTAAGCAAACGACAAACAAGGCAAAAATGAGCAGCTATAGGGATATTTCACTGGTACTCTAGTAACATACCTGAGACTCTTTTAAGTCTTTTAGACAGCAATAGAGTTAATAAACTATATATTAAACTGTTTTTATAAGTTTATGCCTCTGCTTAACTTCAGTACTGTAAATAATTCCATTTAAATAAGTTTCAGTGGTATCACACAGAACAAGGAAGTTAAAGAGAGGCACAAATGTTTCCAGGGCCAGGGTTATAGCATGTGGATGCAAGTTGGAAGAAGAATGAGGAACTTCAGTGGTTTGTTTTTTGTTTTTTGTTTTTTGTTTTTTTTTTTTTTTGTATCAGATTTCTGCTGTATATTAGTGTTGTGGTGTGCTCCATGGAGCTACACAAGGCTTTACCTAACTACTATAGCAAGCCATCACAAAATTAAGAATAGAAAGAAACCTTCACCTCCAAGTTTTCTTGCTTTTGTCAGTTAATACTAGCAGCATGTGAACTTTAAAAGATATACTTAACATATTTCAGGCCTGTGTTTTCTAAAGCCCACGTGATATTCAGAAAGCCATGTGCCCGTTGTCTCAGAGAACACGCTCACCGTGTTCTGTGGAGGAAGCACAAGCACAGCAGAGAACACGGTGAGCAACTGAACACGTCAAGTTCCTCCATGAATCTGTGTAAAATATTTTTCTCCAAAATAAAAAAGTAAGAGATACGACAGGGAGAAGAATAGAACTATGTGCAGCTTATGGCAAGTAACTTTAACTCCCCATTGTTCAGTTTACAAAATATTTCCTCAGTTGTTTGGAAAATACTTACTCCATTGGCCATAATCCCAGAAGTTGTTTAGCAATGGCCGTTGGACTACACCTAAAACTCTAGCTTGGTCTCTTCAGTCTTGTGCCTCAGCATTCATTGTTTAGGATCGAAGTCATAGTTTTTTATCTCTTAGGCAGACGTGAGGTTTTAAGTAAGAAGTTACTGACAAAGGCTTGAGAAATAGAAGCAAACATGGGGCCCAGGCCTCGCCCCCTCCTGCCTCAGAGGCTCCCAGGCCCCACAGACACGCAGGGAAGAGCCGGGGACAGCCTGGAGCATAAAGGAGGACCTCAAGGGCCAGCATCCTGCCTCAGCTTTTCTTTAAGTAATTTTAACAAGCTCCTTCAATGCTGATCTGAGGGGAGAGGTGAAAGGCCCCTTGATGCCCGAAGGATCCACGAAGTGAGGCAGAACTGACCAAACCATGAAGTCTTGAAGTTCTCCAGCTCTTCCCTAAAGTCTGCCTTGCCCAGCCATCACCAGGCAGCCCCAGGGACACCTAGGGACAGATCCAGGGCACACAGGGCTACAAACCCACTGAGCTACAGCCCAGCCCTAAGGACCAACAGCCCCTCAGGGCCCAGCTTAAATGGTGCCCAAGCCATGGGCGGTGAGGGCCAGCTGGGCCTGCTCAGGCCATGGCAGCACCATGCAGTTGCGTGGCACCACATAGCTCACATATACCCTTCTTTTTCCCATGTTCCAGTGGCCCAGTACAGTCTGTGAAGAGATATTGATCTTTACTGGTGTTTGAAATCTGGCCTAATCCATAGTTACCCCTCACAACATCTCCCATCAACATAGCAGTGAAAAGGGGACGCAGCAGACGTTCCTCTCTGAGAGGAGTTGGTGAAAGAGACAGAGAGATGATTCAAGAGTGCTTCATTTCCTACTTTCTGCCACTGTGAAGCTTTTGTTTTATCCTAAAGAAGGGACAAATTCACCAAAAAAAAAAAAAAAAAAAAAAAAAAAAAAAGGACAATAAAGGTTGTGTGAGGAAAGCAGCTGGGAATAAGGTATGTTCAGTTGTGGGATTTATACCTGGTAAGGCGTCTGTCATTAACAAACACGTGTTGTGCTGATGAGACTGCCTGTGGGATCATGCACAGACTTTAGTTGTGCAAAATTATACAAAAGAAACAGCGATGCTCAAATATACTGAAAAAAAAAGGTTAAAAAAAAAAAAAAAAATAGAAACTGGAGGATTTGACCTACTTGAAGTAAAAAGTATTTGCAATAAAATGTTTAATGTCAAAACTCTTCAGAGGCTAAAAAGAGAGGCCCCTCAAGTCTAGTTACTGGAGAATCTACTTCCAAAAATCATTTTTCACTGCTACTTTTCTGTCCTAAAATACAACAACAACAAAATATATAAATTAATCAAAACAAACAAAAAAAACGTTGGACATTTTTAGAACTGTTCTGAAGTGAATCTTTGTTCCATATAGTTTTTTTTTTTTCTCTGTTTTGAAATAGGTTCAAGGACAAAACCAAACTTTCGAGGCTTCTACATTTAGACTGTGGCATTTGTAATGCAATAGGACAAAAAGACGTCAGGATCTGGATGCTATTTATAAATGATCTGAGCACTCCAAGCTATATAGTCTTCTAATGCCTCTGTTTTAGCAGTAAGTTGTGATTCTGAGAGCTTGTTGAATTGAGTCCATCCACAACAACAGCAGTGGTTTTAAATTAGAAACACTAATTTCTGATTACTGTGTATGTTTAGTGTCATGTTACTGTGACAGGTTAAATAGCAGAAGAAATCTACTCACTTGGAACAATTCTATTATTGCTGTACTTAGAAAGCACTCCTGGGTAGATGTTAACCTCTCTCTAATAGTTCATAAAGAACAGCAGCATTTATAACTTCTTAATTTGTTCCAGCATGATTCACAAAAAATGTATCTGTCCAAGGGTTTGATTATTAAGAAAAGCTTTGACCAAATAGGGTAAAAAATTACATCAGCTAATATAGTTAAGGCTTATCCATGTACAGGAAACAAGGCATCTTCAAATAAAAAAGCAGAAAGCAAGCAGTAGTTTCTTTAAGACTGATATTCAGAGCTTCAATGGTGCTACATTTTATATCAAACATGCTAGCAGGCCCATAAAAGGCATGCAGTCCCATTCATGTACTTTACAGTATCCATTTGCCTTTCTTTTCAAAAGCCTACTACTTATCAAGTCAAATAATACTGCAGTGGAAAACTAGAAAATAAAATGTGAGGTATAGTCTATCACTTGCGGCTGCAGCCTGACCAGTAATTATATGAGTATCTTTGCAGATGAAAAATATTCACCTCTGAGTTGCCTTCTAAACTTATCTTACCTCCACTGCTGACATGACATGCATGGCTCCATATGTATTTGTTTGGTAAATTTAATTAGCAGCTATATCATATTAAGATACAATATTAATATATAGTTGGTGTTCTTCGTTTTCCTGATGACAAATTTTATTTTACTGGTGTTGGGTAACATTTTGTCATTTTGCTTAGATAATTATTCCTGAAAATTTCTTGTTACAGATTGTTCCCTATTGCATCTCAGTCATAGGATCAACTTATATGTGGTCACAGAAGGCTACTTGGTCATTTCCACTCTGGTAAGTCCAGACTCCAAAAGAAAATTGGCGAAATCAGCTTTCATAGGATGATAAGTTACCACATTTCTGTCAGTGACTGCTTATATTTGTAGTTTGATAACCATTCCATAGATTGTTCCTTCCTTTATTATTTATTTGTTCTGTGCATGAGTCTCACAGATTCAAAATACTTTGCATCTGGTCAGACTCAGAAATCTATAATAAAGCATGTAACTGAGGTGCAAAAGGGAAACATATCTACCTTTTATTTGCTAGCACTAAAATAATTATTGTCAGTATTTTTATCCTTAGTGTGCTAAGTCCGATTTGAAAAGAGGGCAAACCAGAAAATAACACTGATTTTTGTCAAGCTAAATTAGGCCTTTAGTCTAGCTCTCTGTTTCTAGCAGTAGCAAATACAAAAATTTCAAAGGATGCTTGCTTGAAATCCCATTTCCAAAAACAGAAGCACACTTGATCCAGAACTGAGTGCAGCCAAGAAGCTATCATTTCCAATATTTATCATATTAGTAAAAATAGAATTGAATGCATTTAATGTCATTTGTTATGATTAAAACTATTTGCAGCGTGGAACACTCTTACAGAAACATGCAAGCCATGAATTCAATGATTGCAGTAAGTTTGATTTTCTAGATACTACAGGAAAAGCTAGCAAAATAATCTGTGCACATAGATGTTTCAAGGAGTACTGTTTTTTGGTCCAAAGCTGTGAAAAAGAAAAAGCGTACAAAAATACAAAATCATAACCTAAAAACTGCTTTAGAAAAAATGTCTTCCTTCAGAGAAGCAACAAGACAGAAATTATGACAACTGATTTTGCTCAAATGTGTAAGCCTGGAGAGTTGCTTCCTATAGGTTTGAATGACTTAAATAGATATGAAAGTACTGGTTATCTGAAGGCAAGACAAGGATATGTATCTAGGTATGTGTCGAGATGAGTCTGTGTCAAGTGAGAAGCGCAGAAGAATTGTTCAACATTGCAGAATAACTGAATAAAGTCTCCAACACTATAGTAGCTTCTGGAAATTCCAGTAGTATAATTTGTGTCCTGTATTTGGGTGAAGGAGAAAGAAATATTTTGAAGTCAATTTAATGCATGTGCCAGGTGCTTGGATTAGCAGCTCTGAAGAATGAAATCCAAAGCAGAGAGCGGCATGGCTGTCCTATACATTCTGTCTTGTTCTGAAGGTTATGCTTTCTTTAGAGACAAGAGCGTAATTTAGTCTCTATGTTCATTCAGCTCCTGGCTCTAAGCCCGTGGAATCAGGGAGACAATATTCACCAATTTCAGTCCGCTTTGGTGTCAGCCTTCTGTCATTTGACCTGGTCCTGCAAACCTTTTCTCTGGCAAATAATTCTTAGTCAGATGTTCTAGGACTGCACAAATTGGTTTCTATTTCAAGACCAGGAGTGCAAAGAAATGCTGCATCTAGATGTATCCACTAGAAAGAACCCCAACATATTTCTCACTTCTGACAAGTGAAAACCTAGGTTTGTCTTGCATTCTCTCAAATCTTGTCTGAAATTATTCCTTACTTTTCTTTCTTGTATAATGCTGCCTTTTCAACATTTACTTGTAGTGCAGGAAACAGATACATGTGTTCTTACTTTGTAAAAAATCTTAGATTGCCTAATGCAGCTACTTGCACCAATCAGAGCACTACGTGCAGGATCATCTCCAAACAAACAATAGCATTGTTAAGAAAAGCAAACCTTACTATCACTAATCAGACAGGGAAACATAAAATTGTCCTGGTTGCAGTTCAATCTGTGACAATTTTACCATTGACTTAAGTGGAGCTTGTATTTCACCAGGAGTATTTAATTATTATTTTTTTTTTAATTTGAATCAGAATAAAAAAGCAGCACATGGACAATAATTTAGACTAGAAATATGTCTGTAAGTACAAAACTGGGGGAGAAGGAATCCAACTTATTAAAGAATGCAGTGATTTACAAAAGAAAAATTATAGTACATCAGTTTTCTCATGGCCCTAAACATCAACAACTTCTTTACCAATTTTAATAATTAATGTTTGTAAAATTTTCCTGTGGACAACAAGGGGAAACCACATTATGGCTGTGATATGAATAATCACCTTCCTACATTTCCTTTCTTTCTGCAGTAATAAATACACATAAGGCTTGGTTTAAGAATTTCACGATATACTTAAATTTCTGATCAAGCTGATTTGAATTAAGTCCTCCATGCTAACATTTTTCAATAGAACTTTACAACAGACTATAAAAGTGTTGTTTAAACAATACTTCCCATAATTGCCACCAATAAATGATACCTTTTTATTGCCGTTAGAACACTCTTGGTTACCAGTTTCCAGAGGTCGCTGCAGTAATCTGTACGTAACTTTGTGTTATGTTGTTAATAACTGTATGGTTTTCTTTTTAGAATTCAGAAACTGGAAGAGTTTAAGAAAACATGCAAAATGCTGAGGATACACGTAAGTGAAATATTTAATGTCCATCATTCATAAAAGTTACATTGTTTACATAGGGTTCATTAGTATATAATAAAAATGTCATCTTAATGAAAGATTTTCTGGCAAGTCTTTTATATGTTAATTTGTTTAACATATGCTTTGGCTATACAGCTAAATAGGAATATATTTTAAAAAATCTTTCTGCAAATAGTTGCTTAACAGTTACAAAACCTCATTACTAATAATTGGTTATTTTTACACTTGCTTGTCAGCTTGTAAAAATCATCTGCGATTTGGACTGGGAATCTTAGGAGCATCTATTTGTTACGTACTTGCTCATTGCATAGTGACCATGTAAACAGCTCAGGGAACCACAAATCATATCCATGTATTCTGAAAGTCATTGAAAATTTTACATACTGCTTATGTTATCTTATATTGATGAAGAATTTGGGGATTATTTTATTGTTGATGCTGATGGGAATTTTTTAAAAACATGTCAGTTTTATACAACAAGTTAAAAAACTAAAAAGTAAACACCAAATGAAATAATTTTATGCTGTGCAACAGTATTGCTACCTCATTCTTTTTGATTTTATATATATAACATATTGGAACTGCACTGTACTGCTTCTTTTCAAAAGAAAAGTTTAAATTAGTTGGAACAATTAGCTATGTGTTTACATAAAGTTAACTATGTTTGCATCAAATAAAATGTTTATTAATGAAAGCTATTATACAAGAAACATCAAAGAGAAATTCATCATACAGAAATGTACACTATATGTGACAGATGGAAAAGTGCATGCAGATTTGTCTTGTTTTTTTTTTTTTTTAAAAAAAAAAAAAAGAATTCAGAAACAATAGTACTAAGGTTACTGGGTTTTGCTTCCTATGATCTTGAATGAGTGAAAAGTTCTCTTTGAATTTACAAAAATCCATTTAACAGATATGACTAGTACACATTAGCAAGCAAGTGGAATGAATGCACTCAGATTTTATTTTACAGGTACTTGTGCTTGACAAATGTGATATTTTGAAAGAAAAGTTTTCTTCAAATATGGGCCGGGTAGATTGCTGCCAGGTTGCTCTGGTTTTATACATAGTTTCTCTAAGTTTGTTTTTAATACCACACAATTTGTTGAAGCCTTCAGTTGTGTTAATTAGACACCATAAAATAACATATGTTTTGTTAACATTCAGGAAATGACATCAAGTCTTTTATTTTTATTTTTTGGCTCAATAGATTTTTAAATGTATGATTATCATAACCTAATATTGTCTTTGTCTTCACTGCAGTGGATTTCCGATCAAACTTTTCCCCTTCTTTTAATACTTTAGGGAATTTTCAAACGTCGGGATGTTTGGCTGTAATGCCCCATGATTTGTTCTCCCTGAAAGAAATCATAGTGACAATTTATTAAACTACAGAGCAACCTGGCTTTTCGGGGTCTGCAATTCTATTTTGTGTTCAATATACCTAGCATTAAATCTTGATTCATTTCATCATATTATTTAGGTTATATTTGTCATGCAATAACTTTAGCTACTAGTTCTCTGGCTTTTTTAGAAGTCTACGACAGGGTTTCAATATCAAATCAGTGGGGCATTACTTTGCATGTTCAAAAAGGGGGGTTAAGAGGCTAAAATCTAAATTGCACCAGCAGTAGCATACACATTGACTATGAAGAAATTGAAAACCTAAGAAGGAACCGTATTTTAGAATATTTAAAAGGGCGTGTTTCCATGTTTAATACCAATTGTTCACAGAGACCGTAAAAGCAAAGAGACACACTGGAACATGTAGGCTTTAAATTAAAACAAAATAATAATAATAATAATTAAAAAATAAAAATAAAAAACTGATGGGAAATAATACTCCTTAGATTCAAAATGGTTTATTCACACAAATTTAATAGGATATATCACAATTGTTTGGTCCATAAATATTTAGGGGAAATAGTTTCTATACAATGCATTTATCAATAAACAAAGAAACATGGACAATTTTGCTAGACCACTTACTGTACTATAAACACGAAGCTCAATATATAAGATTATTGGATTTATCAACTATATCTGAAAGAGTGCACAACTGCTTTCTATGACATGTTTGTCCCCTCTAACAGGATACACCATAAAAAGAGTTTCAGAAATAAGAGGTAAAACAGTACAAAACTAGTGAGGTGTCAAAAGGGCTTAAAACAGTTAATTTAACAAACAACACATATATCCTGATTTTTCACAAACTTACTCCCAAGGTATATCATAAGGCACATAGTAGAACTGAGTTTTAATTAGTCTACTTAATAAAGTAGATCTCTAGTACCATATATTGTTCTGTCAAAGAACAAAATTTATAAGTATCAATATTTTTTACCTGTAAAAGTGTATTAATAAAGATCTCAGCCTTACCAAGGTTGTTTGGTCTGGTTAGTGGTAAATGCCCATAAGATAATAGAAATAGGAAAAGTCAAGATTTAATATCCTTAGAAGATGATAACCATACTTGCTAAATATATAATGGCAAACACACCTTTCTTCTATTACAGTGTTAACATCTCTTCCATCATCTTTTTTTTTTAAAAATAAGCTACTTTTCTGTGCTAATTTTCTAAAAACCCTGAGCAAAAATTACAATAATGCACTTTAATGTGGGCAGTGAACTGTCAATATGTAACCACACATTTATACAGCCAAAAAGGACACCTTTAAAATATATTAAATAGCCACTTTGACCACCAAAAAGGAGATTTGATGGTGTCTAAAAAGTGGGGTATATGTGCAAAGTTATTCTTAACAATCCACTAAAAGCAAGACATAGATCTTGACTGTTTTTTGTTCGTTTTGTTTCTGAGACTCTCCACAATCTAATTGGTGTTCAACTACAATAAAAGGATACAAATGAACATTCACCACTGCCCAGACCATTCAGACTTTTAGCTTAAATAAAATTAAAAAGAGAAAGATCACTATTGTAAACTAAGAAATGTATTCAGATCAGCATCCACAAGGCTTCTGAGTTTATCTCTTTTAAAATCATTCACTGCCAATTCCCAATTTTGTAAGAATTCTTGCTAACATTTTTTTTTCTGTTTATACAAAGTTTAAAAAGTTAAAGCATATGTTAAAGATAGTAGTGAACTAAAGGTTTTAAGTTCCTGTGTTAAACAAAGACTCTGATACAATCTCAGGAAACATCTAAAGTAAATTCAAAATAGCAATGAGTAAATTGTACTAAAATCATATTCCTTAAACGTCTTAAGAAATTATATTTTGCTTATTTCCATTTTCCCTGAAAAAGTGTGATTTATCAAAAACTGGTTTTAACAGTACGTGTGCGTATGCGTTCTTGGAAATCATTTTTGTGCTCACTAAAGAGGCTGTTTGCTTTAATAGCATGGCATCGAGGCCGTGTAGCAAACTGCATTCTTTTTCTTTAATTCCAAATCAGTGCTGTGTGACCGATGGCAGAGAAAAATAAAAAAAAAAAAAACCCTCCCTGTGCAATTCCTCAGATCAGTGGGACTCCCAGCCTGAGCTGTCACTCTGCTGTTATTACTTTAATACTGCCCTTAGAGCAGTGAGCTCACTCTGGAGGGTGTTCCCCGCATCTTGCCTCCTGCCCGAACAGACAGACGGCGAAGGCAGAGACTCGCAGCGGCACCCCCACACGCGGGCTGGGGCTCGCTCTGCAGCCCCCCACCAGCTTTCAGCGGTGGCCGAGGACGTCCCAGCTGGGTGAAGAGCTGCCGGAGGGGTGTTTGGCTGTCCCAGTGAGACTCCCCAGTGCTCAGCGGGGTCAGGCTTGTGACCGATGCGTAAGCAAAAAGCACTGGGACTTGCGGTCTGACTAGTCCAGTGATTAACTTAATTTGTTTTGCATTTATTTCTCTACACTTAAAAAAGAAATCATACAAAATTTGTAGATGCATTATAAAAATAAAATGAAATTTTGTGTTCTTAAATGCCAGGAGTGAACAAACAATCCTGAAGCAGCATTCTTTTGGCTATAATTAAACTGATTTTTGTCTGGTTGTCAAGGAGGGAAAAGAAACTTCTGTTTTTGTTGTTAGTTTGTTTTTGTTTTTGCTGTAGTAGTAGTAGTAATCTTTTTTTCAAGATTCTGGAAATAAGTAACATACAATTTTAAGAGGCACTTATTGGAATGATTCATAACCTTCTCCTCAGTTGTCTGATGAATTAAAAAAATTTGAGTACAATTTATCAACAATAAATCTTCATTTATTATAGCAACATATTACTTCAAACTCATTTGCCAAGTGGCTGCAGATGCTACACATCAAGCTGTTTATTTTCCCAAATATTTTGTGGGTTTGTTATTTTGTTTTTTTTTTAAAAAAAAAAAAAAAAGGCTTGAAATTAATAAAAATAATAATAATAATAATAATAATAATAATAAAGAAGAAGAGTAAGATTTAAAAAAAAAAAAAAAAAAAGGAAATGTTAGAAAAGGTTTGTTAAGGTAGTTTGTGAGGGGCTCCCGGATTCGTGGCTGTCCAAGTTAGAGGTCACTGATGTCACTACAGTGATAGTGGGATTGGTCAGGTCTGTTAAAGTGGTCGCAGTGCCGGGTGGAGTGAGTGCGCCGCTGTCTGCTGAGGGCGGTGCCGGAAGCGAGGTGCCATCAGCTTTATCGACACCCCCATTCTCCTGCCGCAAAAGGTTCCTTCTGAATTTGGCTCTCGCGTTTTGAAACCAAACCTGCAAACCAATCCCAATTGATTTCTTTACCGATGCTTGTTTGTGTTTGTTTGTCTTTGTTCTTGCTTTTACGCAATTGTCCTGCCGATTGATTTGTGTGGCCAGTCGCCCAAGTCGCTCTACAGCTTCGCTCGCTACTGGTGGTCCTGACTACAACACGCGGGAGGGCCCGGCGCCACGGCACTCGCTGCAACGCGGCGGCCCAGCCTGCAGACCTCGAGGGGCAGCCTTGGAAAAAACCTGCTCGCTCACGCACCCAAGGGGAGCGACTTCTGGATGGCCACATGGTGTTCCCTCGGGCTGGAGAGCTTTGGGGTCAAGACTCACAACAGAGATCGAGGCAAAGGGTGAATGAGCAGATTTTTGCCAAGGCTTGGAGTTTATCTCGATCCTTTTAAAAGGCTAACGAGGAAGGGAGGGAGGGGTGATTACACCATCCCTGCATACAGGTTGTTGATACGGGTCACCTAGTCTTTCTGTTCCGTAAGGTTCACTGGAAATGCTTTAGGTGGTATGTAACACAGACGAGCAATCGCCGCTAATAGATTCTCCTTCTACCTCGATCGCTGCCCTTCTTTGGCACCCTGCATGTAGCACATCCCTCGCTTTAACTTCGCTGAGCTAGCACGCACCTTTATGGGGATTTTTATTAACGTTGTCTGCTGGGCGCTTTCGCAGAGAGGTAACTTTTTACTACAGAGGCCCTTAGTGATAACAGGGAACAGGCTGGTCCTGGAGATCACAGCGGTCAAAGCTTCCCTCCTGTGTACCGGGGCATCGGCTCACTGAGGGGCCACATTCACTGCGGCACAGGAGCCCAAAGGCTTCACCCAGTGTGTGTAAAACGAGAAGGTTCGCTACCTCTATCCTTAGTGAGGCCACCACAAATTGACTACAGATTCCAGGGTATCTCCTGAGTTGGTAGGCTGTGGAGGCTGTTTCCTCGTCTCGAGGATGCAACTACTTACAAATGACGTTGCAGTGTTTGGCTGCCTTTGGGTGATAAGGCACGTATTTGGCACTCCTGCTGTGTAACACCTCACCCCTCTGAAAACCCACTAGGGACGCAGCTAACAGAAGTATTTGTATATATATCGCTCTCGTTACGCATACGGGAAATGCTATCGGCTGGCGGGGGTAGGGGAAAATGCTGGCAAGCCTGTGATGGTGGCTGCTTACCTGCAGAACTCTCTTGGTCAGGCCTGTTTTCTGGGCAAGCTGCTTGAGGTCCTTGGCATCTGGGTTGTGGTTGATAGCAAAGTAGGACTTCATGGTACGAAGCTGGTGGTGTTTGAAGGAGGTGCGCATGCGCTTTGTCTTCTGGGATGGGGGATAAGGCTGCTGGTCTCTGTCCAGGTGATCTGCCTCATTCTCGTTACAACCTGGGCAATGAACAAAGGAAACGAGGAGTTAGTGGCCATGCCCCACGCAGGATAAATGAAACAAGGCAAAAATCGTCACGCGTGTACTATTTGGAAGGAAGGAAGCAAGCAAGAAAGAGAGGAAGGAAGAGCTATCGTGGTGCAAGAATAAGTACAGATGTGATAATTAAATGAGACAAAAAAAAAGATCAAGAAGATGACCTTTTCCTATTCTTAAAACACGCTATGTCTCCCAGGCCTTTACCTACTAAGGGCAGACTTAGGAAGTTATCTCTCCTTTGGCATTTATTTTCAAACAAGTCTTTTCCCTGTGGTGATGGTTTTGCTTTGGGCATCCACAGAGTCATTTGAAATCTCATTCAGATTTTGAAATCTCACTCACTGAAACACTCTTAGCTCGCGAGGAGAATAAAGGTCAAGCCAGCATTCTGAGTGTTCCTGAGCTTTCCCCCAAATCAAGCACCTATAAAAAAAGATGTGCAGTGGGAAACTTTGTTATGACAGTTGATCAGGAAAGCATAAAATCTGGACTTTTTTTGCTGCTAAAATGAATGTTTTTGGGCTCTGCCTGGGAGTTCATGTGAACTGCTCAGAGACTTTGCTCCATAAAGCATCTCCAGAAAGTGGCTGCACTGGGGCTTGATTCAGGCCCTCGGTCTCAGTCCCGATCCGCAGTAGCTCTTCGCTGGTCCTGATCTGTGACATTTCTACAAGCAAACAAGCAGCAGCTCCAAAGTGTAAGAGTTTCCCTGATTTCTCTGACTCAGGATTTTCAAAGTGTCTCTAAAAGGTGACTTTGTTCCAGATTACACTTTTATGGGTGTGACTTGCACACTAGAGTTGCAGCTATTCAGGGACCGTGGCATCCTGTATTTTTCTTTTTGGCTTAAAAGCAATTGGGTTACTTTCAGGATCCCATTTTGTAAAGATAGCTCAGTCACACAGGAGAGAATTGATGATGTAATCACGGTAGAGCATATTAATTAAAGAACAGCTTTAAAGAACAGCTAATTAAAAATATTTCCAAATGTGTGTAAACTAGATCAAGTTTCATTAGTTGCTCATTTGAATTTCTGAACTGCTCTCAAATAGTGGATTATTTACTAGGCCAAGTAGCTCCCGGTTTCTCCAAAAAGAGAGGAGAGAAGGAGAGAAATCGCACAATACAGAGACTGATGTTGACAGTGCTAAAAACAGAGGCAAAACAACTTGAAACCAGGAGAAAATAAAAAGCTTCTTGAAGGTGCTTTCTCTTTTGAATTATAAGACGAGTCAACAAGAACAGATGCTGGTAAGACAACACTTTGACAGAAAATCAGGTGAATAGTTAATTATAGCTAGGTTTGCTTCTGGGCTTGGTAGGAAGTATATCTGCACTTTCAAACAAAGTGAGCTGACACTTCTGAAAATATCAGGGGTTGAAATTTGCCTCAGAAACAATTTCAGACCAGATTTGGATTGTATTTACTCCTTGTTTTCACAAGCATTCACACTGCCTTCAGTCAAGGCGTGTGGGCAGTAACTCGCACGCTGACATAAATCAGATTACCAGAATTCAATCCTTGAGTTTCACTTCAGACAGTTGCAAGCTGCTTGTTTGTTTGCTTTCCTGTTCTTCCCCTCGGATCGCTCACGTTTGCAGCAGCAAAGCGAACTTCCTCGGGCTCCTCTGTCCTGCTCGCTGCCTTCGGTTCTGTGAGCTGCTTTTTGTCCCTGATTGACTTGGGCTTTCTTTTTCACCAGAAAACGGGAACGGGGCTCAAACCATCCTCGGACAAGCCTAGCTAATGCAGTGATAAGAGCAGGCTCTGTTTTCCACGGGTGGCGCAGCGCTGCGTGGCTTTGCCGCGCTGTGTGCGGAGCTTTACGCTGCTGCCCGGGAAGCAGGGGGAAGCGAAAAATCGGGCAAGACGTTGCTCATTTCATTGCCACGGGATCACGGGGCTGTGAATTTAATTTTGCTTTGGAAAGAGCTACAACAGTTTGCTTTTTATTGCCAAGAATTTTTCACATGTATACTGTGAAATAAAGTAAACAGCTCTTTCAGCAACAGCTGTGTAAAATATTTTCCTAGGGAAATCTTCTTCACCATCTCATTTCTATATCCTGTGGGCTGTAAGTCAACACGGTTTCCCTCAAAATACATATTAATTCTGTGATATAAGAGGTAATATAGAGAAAGCTTTGAATGTTTTAAGTACTTTTGAATACTTTCTCCCATTTTTTCACGTTGCTTCCAGGCACTTCACCGGTAGGAACGGCTTTTACCTCGGATCATTTCGAGTTATTTATCGTTGCGTTCCCACTTTACAGCCGGGGAGCTGCGAGGCAGCGAGCAAAGCGCTGACCAGAGCAGAGCAGAGCAGAGGGAGGCTGCTGTGGCTCCGGAGGCAGAATTCGGTCCCTTCTGGCCCCGAGCTGCGCTCCCCGGGACAAAAGGAGCTCGGGGCCGGGGGCGCTGGCACACACACGCGTTTTTACGCGCGGCCGGCTGGGGACGGCGGCTCGGTGGCACTGACCCGAGCCCGACTCTCTCCCCCGATGGGAAACTCTCTCCACATCGCCCCGGACAACCTGGGCTTCCCCTTCCCCTCCGGGTGTTAGCGGGGGGGCTCTGAGCAAACCGGGGGCGACGGGAGCGAGCCTTTGGTGGCCGCCCCTGGGGACCCGCTCGGGCGTGGGGAGGCTGCGCCGCGCCGGGGGCTGCGGGGAGCGGGGGCTCGGCCGGGTCGGGCCGGGCCATAGGGGGCTGCGAGCCGGGCCGGGGGACGCAGGAGCCGCCCCCAGCACCCCGGGGTGCGGGGCTGAGCCCCTGTCCCTGCGGGGCCGTGCCCGGCGGCCGCCCGCCCGCTGGAAGCGGTGTCCTGCTCGGCCCCGCGGGGCCGGGGCCGTGAGCGCGGGGCGGTGGCCGCCAATTGTTGGGAGACTTTCGTGTTTCGGGAGAAACGGTTTCGGCTCCCGCTGCTCGTTTCGGGACGGGCAGAGCCTCCTGTTCCTCCCCCTGCAGCCGGAGCGCGGAGGGGCGGTGGGCTGCAGTCGTTTGCGCCGGCTGCGCGGTTTGGCTGCAAGCTGTGTTTTGTCGAGAGCGTGTGTCAGCGCTGGACATGGCTCGGTAATGCCTTAAACGACTAAATAAAAGCATTACGGCCCTACCGGGTCACGGTTCTCGGCCAGCTAGAGCGAGTCCAAAGCATCAGATTAAAGCGGCTTGTTTGTTTGTTTGTTCTGTTTTTAATTCTGCGAGATCTCGATGAAGTGAGCTACATTTTTATCGTGAGCAGTGGTTTTTAATCCCATTTTGGAGTCGGCGAAACAACTTACATCCCCCGCTGGTGTAACGCAGGAGACTTTTAGGGCTGGCGCACGAAAACTCTGACAGCGCCTGCAAATAATGCCTCTCGCGAGTCCTGACCCGAAGCTTAGGGGCTGTTTCGTCATATCCACAGCTTTTCGTTTTTCCCTAATTTCCCAACCTAATCCTGACGAGAAGCTGTCCCTAAATATTTCTGTTTAAGGGGGATTTTTAGGGGATGTGGGGGAGAGGGGGGGAACCGGAGGCATAGGCGCCCCTCCACCCCCTCAGCAGCCGGGACTGAGCGAGCCCTGGCTGTGCTACAGGTCCCCTTTTCTTTAGCAGCTTTCAGCACTGATTGGAAACCGCTCCGGAGCCAGGGATTCCGATGTCATCTTCAATTAACAAGGAACAATTAGCGCCGTGATTGCCCTGGCTCCGAGGCCCGCGGCTCGGAGGAGATGCAGCAGCTCCCGGCCCGCCAGGAGGAGCCGCGCAGGGGCCCCCAGTGGCAGCGAGCGGCTTTGGGGCGGAGGGAGGCAGGGAAGGAGGCAGGGAAGGAGGCAGGGAAGGAGGCAGGGAGGCCGCAGCTCGCTCGCGTCCCTCTCCCTGCGCTCTCTGCAAGCATTTTGGGGTCGGGAGCTGGGTAATGGGGCTTAACCCTCGCCGCTTTCTTCTCCCGCCTGGTGAACCCCCGCCTGAAGCGCCCCGCCGCCGGCCGCCAGCACTGTCTCTAGACACGGTTTGGGGACTTCAAGTGGCTGGAGGTAGGGGGGATTTAAGGCAGAGCACCACCCGCTCCCTGCCTCCCCTTAAGAGAGCAGAGCCCGTTCTCGTTAATTACATTTGTTAAGGCTTAGTTGCAGGGAACAGCATTTATTCGTTGGCCTCTTGTGCAGCTCGGATGTTTATGTGCCAGTAAAACGGGACTGTTAGCCCGAAGAGTTCATTGCTATGGGTTGCCTATCTTTATTGAGTGCGTGCATACTCCATTGACGCCGTAGGAGCCATGCACTGCCTTTTCTCTACAATTATTATTTTTTTGCTGATCCTTTTGGGTGCTTTTAATTTGAGGTCTGAATGACGAAGTGGTTTTTGTTCGTAAAATACAGATAACGGCACCGCTGCCTCTGAGGTTCCTATGGAGAAAGAACTCCGCGGTGTTTGTCAGGGATTTGGTTTGGTTTGGTTTTGTCTTTACCCTGGGAAGTGGCTAAGTTTGGGTGCTTGACATTAATAGGCAAAGACAGCCCTCGAGGAGGGCTGCTGCTAGCTTCCCCGCAAACCCTGCAGCCCTCCGAGGGCTGCTTGTCTGATTGCCCAGTGCTGCAGCAAGATTTGGCCTGCCCGGGTCCCTCGCGCACTGCCTAGCCCAGGGGAAGCCCGAGCGAGCTCTCTGCGGAGGGGCAGGGGAGCTCCGTGTGTGTTTCCCACCTGAGTTGTAGTTGACGATGTCCACTCCTAGGGCAGGGCTCTTTCTTTTCCTGGGCCTCCCCTTCTGGACCGTGCCGGTGCCGTTGAAGTAAGGCAGCGCCAGCCCTCCGCTCTTGGCCGCCAGCTCGGTGTAGCTCAGCTGAGGGGGGTATTCTCCTTGCAAAAGGGACTCGAAGTGGGCCCTGCAGTAAACCAGGTTGTCCTTCATGCCAAAGTGATCGCCCGTGGTCAGAGTCTTGTTGCAGGTGGTGCAGGTGAAGCAGCTCAGGTGATACACCGACTCCCTGGCTCTCATGACCATTTCAGAGGCCGAGATCCCAAGGTGGCAGCGGGCACATCTCTGCACGGAGAACCTTCTGAGGGAAACGGAGAAGTGGGCATCAACGAGGCAAGCAGGGGAAGGCCGCCCCCGCCGCTGCCCACCCGCCTCCTTCCCGGCCGGGGGGGGCGGCGGGGAGCCCCCGGCCCCGGCCCGGGCTGCTGGGACCAGCGCCTGGGGACATTTTCCGCCGGGTGGCCCCGTCCCCTTGGGCGTGCAGAAGCTGCCCCGCCGCCAGTGAGCGCAGACAGGGGCGGGTGGGACCCCTAAAAGCTCCCCCTGCTTTTAGGGCCGAGGAAGGGGCTGCTCGGGTCCCGAGCGGTGGAAAAACCGGCAGGCAGCGGGCAGGGGGAAACTTTGGTTGGCTCCCGGCTGCCTTCGCCGGGGGCTACCCCAGGGCAGCGGGACAGCCGAGGCACGGCTCCTGTGGGGCTCGTGTGCCCCACACCCCCCCGGCCACCCGTTTGGGGTCGGCACGGGGGAGGCTGCAGGGAGGGGACAGGGGCATGCGGTCAGGGAACCGGCGGCCGCAAAAAGCCGCCCTTGCAAGCCCGTGTGGAATTAAAGCGCGTTTCGCGTGGCAATGCCTTGTGAGGGGCTGCGGTTTTGCTTGCTGTACCTGTAGTAATCCTCCTTGCAGTAAATACTGCCGTCCTTGGCAAAGCAGGTGAGCTCTGACTCCAAAGCCAGTTTACATTCACAGCACTTAAGACACCTGAGGTGCCACTGTTTGTCCACAGCCAGCAGGTAATATCTGTCGGAGATCTTCCCTCCGCAGCCGGCGCACAGAGCGGGCTTCTCGGGGCTCAGGGGGGGCATGTTCTGCAAGACAACCGCGACCACGGGTCACACGGGGCTGGGACGCTCCCCGCGACCCCCCAGCACCGCCACCGGGCTTCGGCTGCCGGCTGCACCCCGCTAACCTCCCCCCCAACAGCCTCACGGCTTTGGGACATGTGGAGGCGACTGCTTAGGCCTCGGCAAGGGAAGCGGAGCCGGTTCTTCTCCGGGTTTGGCAAGTTACATCTGGAGCTTCCCCGTCGCTCTTGCCCGTGGATCGGGGCGCTCCGGGGGAGCGGCGTTTCCGAGCAGGGCAGCACCGCTCTGCTGCGCTGCAACTTTGGGGCACGGGTGCGCGCTCCCGGCAATTTTCCCCCGTGCTCCAAGCAGCCCCCAGCCCTTCTCTGCAGGCGAACGGGCCGCTTACGAGCGGAGCTGGGGAAGAGGAGACAGGTGGATGCTGCAAAGAGCAGCGGGCGCTCAGCCCCGGGCCGGGTTTCGCCGAAAAACCAGCATCTTTTGGGCAAGCAACTCGTGCGGGCTGCCGGGGCCGGGCGCCCCCGGAGCAGCCGGATCCGCACAAAGGGGCACACGGAGCAGCCGCCGCAACAAAAGCTCCGCCGCGGAGCCCGGGGCTGCTCTCGCCGGGAAAGGAGCGGGGAAAACGGGCCCCCAACACCCCCCCCGTGCAGCCACAAGTGTGTGAAAGCGGCAGCTCCGCGGTCATTTTCCGACCCGAAGTTGTGCTGCGCGCCCCTTTCTTACGGCGATGGGAAAGGCGAGGGGGATTTACATTGCAAATCCTCCCGCAACAAAGCGGGGGCTTTTTTTTTTAGGAGAGAGGGGGGGAGACCCCAGGGCCCGAGGCGGCGGCGCAGGCTCCGGGCCGTTACTTTGTGCCCGGTCCTTGCGGGGCCGCAGAAGCCCTACAAGTGGGCGAGGGGGGGCACAGAGCGCTGCGGGACCCCCCCGCTGCCGCCCCAAAGCGGGCTTGGTGCTGGGGGAGAGCCCCCTCTCTGCCTGCCCCCCGCTCAGGGCCAGAAACGGCGAGGAAAAGGCAGCAGCCGGAGGGTGCAGGATTTCGTTTGGGAGGTGCGAGCAGCGCGGAAAGCGGAGCACACATCGCAGCCCCCCTCGGACGGGGCACGGCCACCGCAGGGCTGCTCGCAGCGCCCCGAACAGCGACCCCAAATACTCCCCCCGTGCTCCGGAGAGCACACCCGGCAGCATGGGGGGGACAAATGCAAGTGAGCCCGGCCCGGCACGGCCCGGCACGGCACCCGGCCTTGCGGGAGGCTGGCCGGGAACACTTTCTACAAGCTCAGGGTTGCGGGGAAGGGGCAGGGGGGGCAGCGCCTTTGGCTGCCCCCAAGCCGGGGCTGTCCCGTGGGGGCCCAGGCTCGCAGGACCCCTCTCGAGCGGGGCCGGCTCCCTCCTTACCGTTTCTCGGCCGTTCATCTGTCCCCCTTTGGCCAGGCGGGACTCGGTCTTGGATCGCCTCTCCATCTCCTCCATGATTCCTTGGATATGGCCTCCGGAGATCCCGTGGAAAAGCATGGCTGGGGGACGGAAAGGACAAGTATTTTCTTCTGCTCTGCACCCCACTATTTCCATATACAGACCCCAGAGTCTTTAGATCATCCAAAAGGTTTACACCGAGGCGCACAGCGCAGGGAGGGAGGTTGCAATAGGAGCTTCTCTTTGCACAAGCACCGAGGGCTTCCTGAAGATGTGCAGAAAACAAACAAGGGGGAGAAAATGTGATAATAATTAATTTAAAAAAAAAAATAAAATAACAAAAGCGAGCTAAAGGATCTGTTACTGTTCTGGAGAGCCGGGGCTCCTGTCTGGAGAGACTTGGACCTGGGGCAGTAGAAGCGCTCGGGAAAGGCTATAGTTTTGAATACAAAGAAAGCAAAAAGAAGTGCTATTTTCAGCAGTCCCTGGTTGCTTTAAAGTTCCCAGTGCCTGTAGGTTGGATTTGGGACTGCTGCTTTCCGGAGCTCTGTCCAATTTGTTAAGAGACTAAAGCCAGCCCATTTTTGATAATTTAGTAGGAGGAGTTCTCTCCCTTGAGCTGCCACTGATTTTTATTCAGACAACAAAGACCTGTCATACTCCTCTCAACCCCTAGTGATGGGCAAGCCGTGACAAACACCGCGGCCGGGCTGGGGGTGGGCTGGGGTGGGCTGGGGTGGGCTGGGGTGGGCTTTATCGCCTCCCCCAAACCCGGAGCCCCGCGGGCTGGAGGCGCCCGGGAGGGGCCGGGCCGGGCAAAGGGGTACGGCTCTGTGCCCGGGGTGGGGAAGGGAAGGGAGGGGAAGGGAAGGGAAGGGAAGGGAAGGGAAGGGAAGGGAAGGGAAGGGAAGGGAAGGGAAGGGAAGGGAAGGGAAGGGAAGGGAAGGGAAGGGAAGGGAAGGGAAGGGAAGGGAAGGGAAGGGAAGGGAAGGGAAGGGAAGGGAAGGGAAGGGAAGGGAAGGCCCCCACCCCCGCTGCGGTCTCGTCCCTCGGCCGCTCCCCGGCCGCCGGCTGCGAGCGCTGGTTGCGCGCAGGGGTCCGGGCGATGCATTCCTCCCTGGCTAATCTCTCTCCCTGCTCCCCCTCCCCTCCTCTCCCCTTTTTCCTACTTACTTTTCACACCACTCTTCCTTGCCTTTCTCTGGAACAGCTGCCGGCTGTTTCCTGACACCTCGATCCCCACTGAAGGATCTTCCTGGCGGCAGCTCTGCGCTCCTCGCTCCCTGGGGGACGCTCCACACCAAGCCCGAGCGCGACTAGTGAAACAAGTACCCCAGCCCCCACTTCCTTTCCACAGCATCCCAGAGACATCCTCAGGGGCTCCTCGAGTCACCTCTTCCATGTAACCCAAGATCCAGGCAGCCCGTTTCCTCCCTTCTCTTTCCCCCTAAGTAGCTAAAATTAATGTTATTTGCAGATTGAATGTTGCTACATTCCTCCGAGTGCCAGAATACAGCTCATAAAACACAATTTCACACAAAGATGAAGTCAATCAAGTGAAATAAGCCGGGATTTTTTTTCTCTGTTGGCACACTAGACCCTGGACAGCAGGGCTGCTATTTACTGTAAGTAATGTAATTAGCCCTTTTGGATGGAAATCAATGTGTTGTATGTGTGTGTGTGTTTTAATAAGAGAGTAATAGCTATAAAACCGACCAGACTCAAAGGGGTAAGGGAATCTCCTTAAAACGGATAGATGCCGCCACAAGCCCGAGTCTCCTGCAGAGCGCTCACGGTCAAAAAAGAAAAAAAAAAAAAAAAAAAGGAAAGAAAAAAAAATGAAGAAAGAGAGAGGAAGAAAGAGAAGGGAAGAAAGGAAGGAAGGGAAAGAAAGAAGGAAAGCAAGAAAGAAAGAAAGAAAAGAAGGGAAGAAAGGGAAGAAAGAAGGGAAGAAAGAAGAGAAGAAAGAAGGAAAGAAAGAAGGGAAGAAAAAGAAATGAAAAACAAAAAGACATTAATTAAAGAAGAGAGAGAGAGAAAGACAGAAAGGAAGAAAGAAAGGAAGAGAAAGAAAGGAAGAAAAAAAGAAAAAGAAAAACCTGCGTGTGGGGAAGGAGGAGGGAGAGAGAGGCTTTCCTCGGAGCAAACAAGTCAATTAGCACAACAAGGCGTCAGGAAAAAATACCCGGGGTGGCTCCGTCCGGGCTGCGGGGGTCGCTCGCCCGGGCCCCCCCTCGCCGCGTGTCCCCGCTGAGCCCAGGCGCGGCCGGGAGGGGCAGGGGGCTCGGGCAGGGGGCTCGGGCAGGGCCGGGCAGGGGCCGGCCGGCTCCTCGGGGGGCCGTAACCCCCCGGGCAGGGCAGGAGCGTGTGCCGGCTGCTCGCTGCTACCTGCCGCTGCCCGCAGAGCCGAGAAAGCCCACCTCGGGACGCTTTGGGTCGAGAGGTTGCCAGAAAATCCCCTCCCGGCCGTCCTGCCGGGCTGCCTGCCCCTGCCCCGCAGCCTCGGGCGGCTCCGCTCCGGTGTGTGCAGGGCACGGGCACCCCAAACCGGCCCGGGGCACCCCAAAGCCGGCCTGAACCCTCTCCCGGAGCAGGGGCAGGGGCTGCCGGACCCCGGCAGGCCGGGCTGTGGATGCGCAGCCCTACCTGAGCCCCGCGGCGCCGCTAGGAATAATTGGGCAGGCTCGTACCAAAAGTCGGGAGTGAGCGAGCCCCCCCCGGCTGGGCACGGTTAATTACCGAGGGCTGCGCCGTCAGCTCGCGGCAGGGACACGCTCCGGAGGAGGAGGCCGGGCCTTCCTGAAGCGTGCCCTGCTCGGCGTGCTGATGCCGCCGGAGCGCTTCTTACCTAAAAGGACACCGAAAAGTTCGTTGCTAGCATCGAACCTGACTTCTCCGTGTCCGAAAGGCCCGGGGGACATCACGCTACAGATATTTCAGCGCCCCGGCTGCAGGTTGGCACCGCGGAGCCCGGAGGCTGCAGCGCGGAGGCCGCCGGCTCCGGCTGCTTCTCTCGGCAAGGGGAGAGAAAATGCCACAAAGAGCACAACGGGGAACCTAAAACCCAAATCCACCACTTCATCCCCAGTGGATCCGTTTGCATTAGCACTCGGGCCCTCGACGCGGTGTCCCCTTGCGGGGCGCTTTCCTCTCTCCCTGCGCCGCAGCGCGCCGGGGATGCTGAGCGATGCGCCGTGCCCACAGCACCCCAGCTCCCCGGCAGGAGGGCTGGGGGCTCTCCTCCCTTCCCGGACACCTTGGCACGGGTGTCCCGGGCCGCCGAGGGTGCCAGGGGACGTGTGGCCGCGGGGACCCGCGCAGGGACCGCGCCTGCTGAGCGCGGTGGCCCCGGGGCGGCCTCGCCCGGCTCTGGGCTCGCCCCCGGCGATTAGCCGGGTCACCGGCACCGCGCTCCTCCCGGCCACGGGCGACGGGCTGAAGCCCCTTACAGCGTGAACGACCTTGCGCTTGGTCGGCAGGGTCCGGGGCAACGGCTACGTGCAAATTAATTATCGACCGGCGGTAATTAGCAAAGGAAGGGGAGGGCGCCGGGCAGCGCTGCTTGGGGTCGCGCCGTGCCGCCGGTGCCAAAGTCGGGGGAAGAGCAGCGGCAGGACCGCGACCCTGGGCCGGGGGCAAAGTGAGGGGTGAGAGGGCAAGACGGGGCTGTTCCTAAAGCCTAACGCTACTTCGTGCTCTGATGGCTGGCGGTGGAGCGTGGTGCTGTTCCCGCTCAGCCCCCTCGCTTTGTGAAGTCTGCGCCCAGTCCAACCAATCTAGACACAAAGAAAGAAAATTTTCGTGGGGTTACATCCGTCGGCGGCGGTATGGAATTAGCCGATGTTCTCAGCATTGAGATGGTTGCGTTTTCTAAGAATAAAAATTAAAAAAGCCCGGTATTGTTTACAATTCCGCCTTGGTGTCCGCAGCAGCATCCTCTCCCATCTCCCCCTTTCTCCTGCCCCTCGCCCCTCGCCTGGAGCCCGGAGCCGAGCAAATGCCGCTCAGCCGGGGCAGGGAAAGCCCGGCACAACCGGTACCGAACGGAAAAAAGGCAAAGCCCGGCGCATTTGTACCTCCCGTAACTGCAATGCACGGAAATTAAGCCTCGCATTCAGCCTCTGAACGAGACGGTGCTTAACTGAGAAACCACGAGGCGCTTGGCAGGGTAAGCCCAGGCGCATCCCCACGGCCAGGCGCTGGGGTAACCCGAAGCCATGGCAGCGCCGGGGGGAAGCAGGAGAGGCCGGTTATTGTCTGACACGGAACTGTGCGCACCGAGCAGGACCTCAGCACTGTGAGCTCCTCGCTTCTCTCGTGTTCACCTCAGCCGCAGTCGTGCTCCGGTTGTCATTAAGCCGCTGGAAATGAGCGTGCTGCGCCGCTTTTGGAGGGCGCACCCGTAAAGGCTAGCCTGGCAGCCAGGTGAGAGGAGCCATTCCACGGCAAGAAAAAAAGGGTATATAAAGAAGAAAAAGCAAATAAAAATAAAGGGCGCGGGCTCCTTTTTATTAAGCTGAATGGCTCAGTCTTCCCAGGCTGCGATTTTTCTAGATTAAAACACACACGCAGCAAATGTTGTCTGCGAATACACCTGGGGAAACGACCATTCCGCGGTGTGTAAAGGGGAACAAAAAAAAAAAAAAAAAAAAGAAAAAAAGCACCGCGCCGAAGAAACACCCCGCAAATGACATCCGTGAGGTCGCAATAGCTGCTCTGCTAGCACAGCCTCATGCAGGATCTTACCTTGAGACCTTAGAAGCTTCTTCCAAAATTGTACCCTCCTTAATGAGTGATGAGGGATGGCTTTTGGATGGAGAAGAGAGGCGATGATCTAGCCAGTAGATGGAGGTTGTTCCTTGTTCCTAGCAGAGGATCCCTATGTTAATTAAAATAAACAAGCTGCTTGGTGGAGGTTTTTCCCCTCTCCCTCTCCCCCGCTACACAGCCTCTAATGCAGAATTGACGTGAATTTCTAACCTCTGACCCTTCGGCAGCGTACGCTTATACCTGCCTTTTATTTTCTGTTGGCTTCAAAATATTTCTCCAAACAAACCAAACAAACAAACGAAAAAAGAGGGAGAACGAGCAGAAAGAGGACTAAATCCCACCTCTCGGTTTGGGCTGCCTCGCTGGATTCTCTTGATTAGCTGTCTCAGCTCCTCAGTAATCAGGTGAGGTGTTAATGGGGAGCTGGTTGTAAATAAAACTAATAAAGCAAAGAACATATTAGGAAATTAAAAAAAGGCGAGGACTGGGAGCCTGCTAAAAATCTTGCAGGGAGCGGAGCCTTTCCCCATCGTGTCGTTTTTTTCGTTCTGTTATTATTCACAGCTGAGAGCAAACCCCGTGTTGTTGCCATCTCTCCACATTTTTTTTTCTTTCTTTTTTTTTTTTTTTTTTCTTTCAAATCGTACCGAACCAGCCATGGACTGTATCAACCCTTCCCACTTTCATAAAAAGCCTCTCAAACGGAGTCGCTAAACAGCAAACTTGAGGCTGATCTGATGTGATATGATATACGGATTCACGGAGCAACCTCGCTTTGCCAAACCCGATGAAACTGCGAGTTGTCATGCAACACCACGCAGTCAAACCTGGGATAATTGAAAAAAGGGAACCCAATTTAACCCATTAGAATAAAACCCGGTGCCAAGATGAATCGGAATCACGGCTCGGGAGGTGCCACTGCTGCTGACAAGTGATGCACCGCCGAGGTGCGGGCTCGGGAGCCGCCGCCGGGGCCGGACTCGCCCTGCCCCGGGGGCTACCAGCCGCCGCCCCACCGGGCCCGGGGTCCCTCAGGGCTCTGCAGCCCCCCGGCACCTCCGCATCTCCCCCCCGAGCCCTGTGCCCGTCGGCTCGGCGCGGCCGGCTTGGCGACCCGCTCAGAGCGAAGGGCAAAGCAGGCGAGGGAGGGATGCTCCTCAGCGCCCTCGGAGCTGGCCACGGAGCGGAGAGCCGGCGAGGGGCGAAGGGCACAGGGGGAGCCGCTCACCTCCGCCCCCCGGGGTCTCGCAGCAGCCCCCGACCCTTCCTTCTCTCCCCCCCGAGCTCTCCGGGGGCGGCTTCCCCCGGCCGCCGGCCCCGCGGGGGGAACGGGAGGAGGAGGAGGAGGAGGAGGAAGAGGAGGAGGAAGGTGCTGGGCTCGTCGTGAGCCACCTGCTGCTGGCCCCCGCCGCCCTCACGCCTCGTTTCGTCCCTGCTGCCCCCCGGGAACGGGACCGGAGCCGGCACCGCCGCGTCCCCGCCGCCCGGGGCACCGGAGCCGGCAGCGGCCCCCGGCTCTGAAGCTCTCCTGTCCGAGGGGTGTTAGCACACCACCGAAACCCGCCTGGATGTTTTCTGTTACCAGAAGGCTGCGCTGACGTTCAAACGATCCGAACCTCAGCATCTGGGAGCCCGCACCAGCAGCTTTTCGGAACGGGCTTCGGGCCATTTCGGTCAGCCAAAGCTGAGGGAGGATCGAAACGGGACAGCAGCGAGCGCCCGACGGGAGCTGCCAGCCCAAGCGAAACCGGCTGCTGCTCCACGTGGGAGTATGCACACATGGAAAAAAAAAAAAAAAAAGGAAAAAACAAAAACAAAAAAAAACGCCTTTCCGATCCTAGCAGCCCCCCGGGGACACTCGGGACGGGGGGAGATAGAGGGAGGCTTGCCAGCGAGAGGAGGGCGGAGGAGCCGCAGGTGAGGTCCCCCCGAGGTGCTCGGCACCTCCTGGGTACTCGGCACCCCCGCAGCACGCCGTGCACTTCGTGCTGCCTTTGCAAACGGAATTCCTGCGTCGTCCCGAGGCTTTTAGGGACTCGGGCACCAAACGGCCCGCTGAGCAATCAGCTGCAGAGGACCTAAATTAGTCGGACCCCGGGGGAAGCCGGTGAGCCTCCCTCTCCCCAGCCCCGAGCGCGGCTCAGCCCCCGGGGGCGGATTTCCCCGGGCGCCGCCCGCCTCCAGCGGAGGGCACAGCACGCAGCAGCTCGAAACAACACACAGCATCGTCACACAGCATCACACAGCACCGCACAGCACAGTGTCGCCGTCCCCTGTTCCCTCGCCAAAACAACCCAAACTCCCGGACCTACCCAAATCAGCATTTCGTGAACGCCGCGGTGCATACAAGTGATGCTAAATACGGCCGAGGCACATGCCTACTTTCTCGGCTTCTTTTAATATAAATGAATCGTATTACCAGATTACAGTCTGATAATTGACAAACCCCGTTACTTGTAGCACAAAAGGGAAAGGGTGATCAATAACGCTGCGTCTAAAACACACGTGCACATATGGTTCAGTTTGTGTTTTATTACAATTAAAATGCGCTCACTGGGAGCCAGCATCAGGTACAACGAACACCAGTGTTCCGGCCGTGGAAGGTACAAAGAACTGAGGTGCTTGGGTTTCTCAGCAGCTCTTGCAGAATGCAAAGACTTTAGGAGTCACGCAGAAAAAAAAAAATAAAAATAATAATAATAAAAAAGGAGTTGAAGAGCTTCTTTTTGGATTGGTCTCTTACGTTAACGTGCTCATGCGGACACTGCAGAAGAAATGAAACAAGCCGTTATTGCGTTACGCAGTAATCAGTATGGAAAAGCCCAACCACCCTGCTTATGGTTAACAGGAATTGTTAATGATATATAAATCATTTGATCTATTGTGCCCTCCAGACTAAAAGGAAAATAATGGCAACCCCAAGCAAATGGTCCTAATTAGTGTCCAAGAAACCACTTCCTAAATGTATCCTTCCAACTCATTCCAGTTTGACTGTCCAGAACAATCTTTTGTTCTTAAACTTTTTTATTTTGTGTGTAACTGCAAAAATGCTCTGCATACCGGAGCTCCTAAAATAGCTCATCGCAGAGCACAGCACAGCACTAAGAGCAGAAGGGGGGACAATATGATCCCACACTCTCAGTATCGCCTGTAAATATGTCCTGATCATTTGAAACTTTTTTTTTTTTTTTTTTTTTTTTTTTTTTCCCCAAAGCCATGCCTCCTGACAGCCTCCTTAGAGATGTACCCAAAGAGACTTCATTAAAAAAAAAAAAAAAAAAAAGCCTTTGCCACTCAGGCAGCAACACAAACTTTAAAAAGGAAAAGCTAAAAACAGACCCAGCACTAAGTTGTGCATGTTTGAACTATGCAACACATGCTCTCACCCCCTCGCTCCACTGCTTTCAAGTGTGATCCTGAAGTTCAATCCGCCGTGGCTCTCCCCACATGTACCACCTTCATGGCACTCCTGTGACGATGCAGGCACCAGCTGGAGGAGTAACACGAGATCGGTCACTGGATTACTCTGGCCTTGACCTTGTCTCCACCGAAAGCAACAAAGCCTTTGCCGTTCACTCCCGTGGATGGACTGTTTCTTGGACGTATCAAATGCAAACTCCTACTTCTTCTTAGATGAAGTGCCAGATCCTATCACTTAATGAAACTCACCCACTGGTCCACCAAAGCCGGCATCTTTTGCCACTTCTCAATCCAATCCCAACACGCGACTTTTACGGTTCTAAGCCCAGTTCGGGAGAGCTGAGCCACCTCTGAGCCCCCCTTGCCGTGGGTCCCGCATCTCGCTGCTCCGAGGGGCCGCTTGCAGGAGGCAGGCTGCCCTGCAACTCCTGCAAGCTGCCGGTCAGCCACACACCTCCCCGCAGCTCTTCGTGCTGTTTCGGAGAGACCATGCTATCGGGCGATGCTGCCACATTTTCTGTTAACTCTGAGAAAATCACCAGCCGCCCCCCCTGACCTTACGATGTCCCCGGCTCGCTGGGGGTGGCGTTGCCCCCGGGCGTGCTGCCGACCTCCCGCTGCCCCTGCAGGGACGGCGGTGCCCGGAGGGGAGGCTGCCTGCTGGCACGGGGCACACACAGCCACACTGTGACCTCTCTGCCAGCCGCCGGCTGCTCTGGGCACGGAATAACCAGGAGCTGGATCTGGCGATGTGTCCGCCGGCCGGCCTTAAAGCACAGCCTCAGCTCTCCGGGGCCGCCGTCTCTCTGCGGCTCCGTGCTGCGGGCTCGCCGTTCTCTTCCTAACACTCACCCTAAATGCAACGGGCTGGATGGCTGGTTCACGGCGGCGCTCCCAACGCTGCTGCATGGCACGGATTTCACGAACAGAGCCGGGGACGAGCTCTGGTCTCCGTCCCTGCGCTCCCTCGGCGCCCGCCCGCTCCCCCTCAGGCACCTCCGGCAGCGCCTCCGCCCCTCCGGGGCCGCGCTGTGGCTGCGCGGCGGGGCCGGGCGGCAGCTCCTCGGCAGGCAGCGGGGCCTCCACGGCGCCCCTCGGCCCGGCCGGGCTGCCCCAGGGGTCCCCCCAGCCGGGGGCACCGACCCGAGGCCGCCCCGGGCTCGGCGGGGCCGGGCAGGGCCTACCCGGGCCGGAGCTGTGGCAGCGCTCGCCTCTTTGCTCCGTTTTCGTCTTTGGGCATCCCAAAGCTGCATCAGGGAACCCTGACGTAGCGCAGTTAGAAGAAGAAGCACGGATAAAATCGTGTTTTACCCTGCATTTGGGTGCTTTCCTACCGAAATGCAGTCATCAGGGAACTGAGCACACGATCAGCAGGTATAGCAGGATATAGGCATACGTGCAAAATCAGGTTTGTTGCACTTTATAACTTTGACAAATTCAGATATGTTTTCACTTATGTGGCCTAATCCTACTGGGGCAACGTGGAGCTCCTTGTGTGTTATCTCCTTACCAAGTGCGTTGCTGCTGCAGGGCAGGGGACACAAGTGGTTCTTGAAGTTACTGGAACTACTAACAGGAACACAACCATTTACTTATTTATTTATTTATTTATTTATTTATTTATTTATTTATTTATTTATTTATTTTTATTTTTTCCATAGCCTTATCTACTTATCGAAAGAAAGGCTATATCTTTCTTTGCTAAAATTTTGCAAAATATTTGCCCCCAAACAAGAAGGAGCCTGGGAAACAGAAACTTAAGTTGTTAAAAGTGGTGCGGTTCTAAGGAGCTGAAGACAAAGGACATGCAGGGCAGCTTTAAAGACAGTGAGATACTAGCTCCACCTCTGATTCTATGAAAAGCATATTGTTCAGCAGCAGTCAGTAATTCTAAGCAATTCTCTTTAGGATTGAGTAACTGCATTAAATAAAAATTTAACTTTATCTATATGTTCATATGATGTTCTGTGTGGTGCTTTCCAGAATCCAAAGGAGTGTACAAACATTGCACTTAACCCAGAAGCTTGTTTTCATTCCTAGGACTGCCTTTATTTTTTGGATGTAGGCATCATCAGCCTAGATCATATTTCATACAAATACTCCTTCCACCTGTGGTCATGCCCCATACAAGAATTCCCTTAGCACTCAGCTCAAGGAAAACAATGAAGGAAATCAGCAGCCAAAACAATGGTATAACCTTAGTTCAGTTGGTGTTTACATCTTCATGTGTAAGCTACCACTGTGTCTAGGTGCCAGCGACCTCACTGAAGTCAATCCCGACATCCCACAATGGAGAAGGGACCTAGACCACTGACATGGGCAGCTCCACAGCAGCCCTTTGGGAATTCGGCACTTCCTGATGGCCAAGGAGACATAGGCCCTCCACCAACTTAAAATCTAAACCCTACATACCATATTAATTGAATTATATGGGGAAAAAAAAAAAAAAAGAAAAAAGAAAAGAAAAGAAAAAAGAGGTAGTCAGGATAGGTATTTCAGCTGAGTTTGGATGATGACTGAGGAGGCATCTGGTTCAGGGAGTACAGATGGAGTGCTGAATGACAGCTAGAGATTTTGTTCTTGCAGACTGAGTTGGTGGACTATGCAGTTTAGCAGTTCTGACCATAAAAACAATAACTTAAGGAAATCTGTATTTACTAAAATGTCAAAAACTGAAGATCTGTTGGTTTCCCAGCTGAGTAGCTGATTTCACAGGCGGGTGATCCGTATACTGCAGTTAACCAAATGCAATAAAACTAGGCTCATATTTGCAGATGTTGGTTCCAGCTCTGTAATCCTTGTACAATTTAACTTCAGCAGCAGTTTGACAAAGTCTCATTTTTCAGTGAAAGAAAAAAAAAAAAAAACACAACATTTTTTAAATAAAAATGAGCAGTCAGTTTTGTTCATTTATCCCAAATGACCAAACCCCTACTTTCTGAATGAGGAAGAAGGGATTGGCAGGCAAGGCCTGCGTTGGTGCATTTGGCCAGAAATGTCTGCAGGTGGAAGCAAATTGTTTTACTCTCCCAGCATCGCTGGTAACGACATTCCTGAGAACAGAGCAGGCTTCAAATGAGCAGTGCCGACTTTGGTTGCTACAGACACGCAGCCCGGTGCATGTGAAAAAAGAAAGTCCTATCAGAGGCTGTGAGCCTCTGGCTGGAAAAATCACGTGTACGACAGTGCTTCCAGGATAAGGGTTTTGAAATCTGAATTCAAGCTGGAGTGTCACAACTAGAATTTGAAATATTTATTTCACTGGCACGATGTTGCTGAAATTTATTCTCACCTGGCAGTAGCTCCCATTAGCTTTGTGTGGCTGCACATGATGATACGTTGTTGAGGACATTGAAAAGAAGGCCATGCAAAAGGTCATATTAGCTGTTGTGTGTCTGGAGATTGTCAGGCCGTAAACTCTCCGTTGCAGTCTAATGATTCCTCTGAGATGATGGGAAATTTTGAGGAGACTGTGGGGAATTAAATCCTCAAAGCTTTGGTATATACAAAAATACCGGGCTTACATCCATTGCAGAATGCACTGTCTGTACAGCACATTCTGGGGGGACTGGGAATGAGCGCCACCTGTCAGGAATAGTGAGTGTCTTCTGCACAATCTCTTTTAGGGCATGTTAATAGAAATACATCTTGGTTTGCTACCTGGTACCTCCATACACAACCTCCCAGACAACGCAGAGTGTGTACATGCTTGTCCACAGACCCTCTAATCCCTGAGGAGGTAGGAGGAGGAATGCCCCATCAGTAAGCAGTGCTAGAAAGGGGTTAGTAAAGTCTTTGGATTTGTACCCCGGGATGCCGTTATTTCCCAGTGCCGACAGCGCGGGCTGTGCACTCACGAGGTGTGTAGTGTTATCCTGCCATTCGTGCTTGTTTGGGGGCTTCCCTTACACGTGACTTGCAAGCCGTAGCACTAAACATTTTTACCTACTGTTCTTGCGGTCCCATTGCTTTCCCCTTGTTTGGCAGCCCTTCCAGATCAGCAGTCCCTAAATAAGGCCATGTTGACATGTTTCACATCGTTCAGCCTTCTTCTTTGGGTTGTTAGGAGCGTTTCAACCCTGAGTAATAGGAGTGCTTCCTACGGCTTTGCAATTTGCTTAGTGGAGCCTGTTTCTTTCTAGTGGCTGGCACCATTTTTTTTTAATTTTATTTTTTATTTTTTCCCTGTGTTCTGTGGAACATAAATCAGTATTTTTTCAAATCATGGTTACAGACAGAATGCCATCTGTGGCAGACATTTGGAGAATATGCAATGTATCGTATTGAGCATCTTTTAATAGACTCCGTTTTTTTGGTATAGACTAACCTTTCTTTGAAGAGAATGAGAAAGTTTTGTGAAGATTTTCAGTGAACTGTCTCATGTTCTTAGCTGTCTGTGCTAGGTAGTACAGCTCTGAGCTGAGCAAGGACACTTTTTTTTTTTTTTTTTAAAATCCAGGAAGGAAAATAGCCTTTCACTTGCTATGTGTTTATATAATAAAAAGCACATTATACTGCTAAATGGAGCATATCTACTTTTGATAAAGAAGCTATGTTGGTACACGTACCACAGCACAGCATGGTGCTATTGGGGCACCTACGCACAGTAACAGCAAAGTTATTAATTAGTATATATATCAATCAGCTGATGCAAACTTTAGCCTTGTTTAAGATTATCTCTGCTGTTATCTGGCTCTGTCTTCTCTGCTGGTGTTTCTGACATTACCATCGCACTCTCATCCAGAGAAAATCCTGGCAGTTACACGGTTATGAGAGCATGATGCTCACCGATGTTGCACAGGAAGGCAACCTTGGCAAAAACAAGTGTCAGGAGTAGAGTATCAGATCAGGATGTCTAAGTGCAGGGGCGTAACCCTTGGGCACACCGTTACAAAAGGCAGCCTGTCCAGTGCCAGCAGCACATTTGGAGGTGAGCAGAGCTGGAAAAGGGACACAGTCTGCAGCGCTCGCCACTGTCTGGGACACCTCAGGGGGCTGAAGAATTGTCACTGCAGTGTCCCCAGCAGCAGCAACCACTGCGGTATTTACAGACAGCAAACAAGAAAAGGAAAGAACTTAACGGGGAGACTGCCACTGAGTACATGCTTACTCACTGCTGCTCTTTTTCGCTCTCCTTATTTTTTCTTGTGTTATGTAAGCTAGTCTCCCATGTCACTTAAATTAATGTGCATTTATGGTACTTAGCTGTTAATAGGCAAATACCATTTTTAGATCAAAGAGTAGCTAATGAATAAGAAACACTTATTCAACAGTTGCTGACTGCAGTAATTTGCTGTTATGTATTGCATGTGCAGTCACCAACATACAAAATTATAGTATCAATACCAACTAATTGAGATGCTGTATATGGTAGCATTTAATGTGAAAGATGACTTGCTTTAGCCCGTGTTTTCCACTATGATTCATTGCTTTTTCTCTAGAACATATGGAGGGATTCCATTGCAGCCCTTTTCTTTGCAAGGGCTAGCATGAGCATAGCAAGGACTTGGCAGATTTGTTTGTGTAAGGATCACAGGAATGTAGAGGACTCCACTTGGGAAAAGTGACTCTTTCCTCTGCAAGTTGAATGAAAATTCTGTTCTCTAACTGAAAAAAAAAAAAAAAAAGTATATATAACATAATCTTCTAAGACTATTTCTTAAAATATTGTAGATAGAAACACAAACTAAATATTTGGGAATGCTTGTGGGAGACTTAGAGTTATCACATAATTTTTATTCCAGTAAGGAAAAGATGGAGCACTTAATAGGTTTCAAGAACTTTTCTAGAACAATAAATACGTAAATAAACTAAACTAATAAATTAAACTAATAAAAAATAAAGTAAGCTATTAAACAGTTAATTTGGCCTACCTCAAATTAGCATTAAACTTTTTATTCTCCTTATCCATGACCTGAAGCAGCAGTCATCACCAACCAATTTTCATCTAACACACGGGCAAATAAAGAATGATACAATTGTATTTATGATTTAAGGGGATTCTGACAGCACCGATTTCGGTCAAGCTGGAAATAACACGTAGTGGTGCATATATCAGAGAGATAATCCATGTAATCTAGTTCCCGTTGGCTGAAGCTACTCTCTTGGTGTCTATGGAGAGTGTATATATTTGTCCTCAGATTAGTCCCTGCAGAAGCTGAGGGAAGAAATCGTCTATCACACCTCCGGACTGAACGCTTTAATACCTTCCTTCTGTTGCACCCTATGGACCCTGAGACACTTACTGCTATCAGAAGCAGAGTTCATGGAGTAATGCTACCGGTGGATGCTGCAGTAAAAGAGGGAATAACCCAAACCAACAACACAAACCACTTCAGATTTCTGTATGACAGAAGTTCCCAATTAGTTGCATAAAGGCCCTGACTGAGCAAGATGGTGGAGACTTCCCTACAGGTGCTAATGCAGGCAGACAACAATTTCATAAACTCTACAGTGGGAATGCACTGGAGAAAGTGCCAGGAGGATTTTATTCTCTGTGTGCATGTATGGGGTATGCATCTTCCCCCTGAACAAAGAAGCAAATATAGTATGTTGGCAGCTGTGGAGACTGGAAGCCATTGTCCAGATCCTGAGGGCACCAACAAGCCTTAATGCTCTGAACAGCCTCACCTGGGCCCCGTCACACCTTCCCTGGGCCCAGGGCTCTATTTAAGTTCAGCCCAGGGCTGTTAGCCCCTATCCCAGCTACGTGTAGGTCTGGGGGTCCTTGCTGCTGTTCTGGGGCCTGGCTGGGGCTCCTGTTGTTACTACCACCAGGTCTTAGCCTTGGGCCTGCTCCATCACCAAGCCATAGCATCCCTTATGCATGACTAGAATTGATATCATTTTGAGGAGTAAGATACGTTTACTTGTTTCTCCTTTTCAGGAGGAAAGAACTTGGGATCCAAGTACTGCATAGTTATAGTTCATTTATATAATTGACTAAAACTGTGTGCCGCTTTGTCTTGGGGAAGGTGGAATGGCTGCCTGCCACTTCCAGGAGGCTGCTGGGTGATTAAACAGAAGCTGCTAAACCCAGGCAGAAGTCATTATGGGTGGCACTTGGTATCTCAGTGAAAAAAATCCTAAAACTTCTCAGCTGCTGCCTCCAGCAGTAGGTTTAGGTGTGGTAGCACAGTTTGTGTGTATTTCTTCAGTGCTACAAACAACTTTCTGCTGTGAAAATGAGTGCCCTAACTGACTGTAGGGAGTTAGCTCTCCTTTAATGTGTTTAGACCATAAAAGGTTGTTTTCCCCTTAATGATACTTTGTTGCCCTTGTTCAATCTCTGCCGGCAGTAGGAAGGAGATAGGGGGGAGATGGTTAAAACAGGCCAACTCTTATGTGTGAGCTGCTGCTGACTGGATAGCACAAATCTGTGCTGGGGGCCATGGTGGCTCTGCCTTGTGCCCAGTGGATCCCTGTGCTGCTCCTTCCCAGCATGGGGATACAGCTGCTGGGCCCCAATAGGGCTGCGTCTGCTCCTGGAGAATCCTTCCCCTAATATATCTGTGCCTGAATACCATGAAGAGTTAAGAGTGGTTGCATCTAGATCATTATCAGATATTTGTGGATGATATGATAATTAAATACGTAGCTTTCTTCTGAGGGGGACGTCACTCCTAAAGCCAAAGGAATTAAGAAAATAGGTGTGGGGCCTTTCTCATACTTCTTTGCTCAGCCCTGCACAAACAGCAGTCCAATGCCTCTGTGTAGTCTGCTGCGGAATAGTTTCCTTTCAGCACTTGTTTGTTATGGCTTTGCAAGCACTGTAAACAATCCTCTTCATATGATCTAAATGATTAGTGTAAACATTGACAAACAGAATTTTATTGCTTGCACCTGGTAATCGTCTACTAAAGGAAAGTAGAGCTTTTATAGATTTTTTTTTTTTCCCCCTCAAACTGAAAAGAAAACTTTAGAGGTTTGTTTTACTGTGGGATCTTGAGCCACTGTTGGTGTGAAAGGTTTTTTTTTTTTTTTTTTTTTTTGAGGTCTACAGGCTCCTTTTACTATTTCTCTGGCAGTGCTGGTAATGTTTTCCCATTTGCTCTTGTATATAACTTGTGAGGTCTAGCATAGCATCTAAAACTTGTCATTTTGCTGAATTCTACCCTTGTCTGGCAAGAGCTATTCAGAGCAATTTAATAGTTAAAAAAAAAAAAAAAAAAAAAAAAAAAAAAACTCAGCCTGGTTAGTCTAGAGCCTTTTCTTTACAACCCGTTCAGCCTCTGTTCTGGACCCTTGTCTCCAGAGAGCTTTTCTCCCCTTCCTCGTTGCCAACAGGATGATAAGCCACCTGCCTGCCTGGATCAGTGAAATTCACTTAGTTCTCGCTCAGAGGGATCAATATGTGCTAGTGGTGTATGGATTTAATGTGAAAACTGCCTGCTTGATACAGATGCACTTTTTTTTTTTCCTTGGGGTAGTGCTCCAGGGTAGTATGCATCATGAGCTCTCTTGCTGTCTGTATATATGGAAAAAATAACCAACATTTTTGCGTAGCAATAGTATTGTATAACAATGGAAGAGAAACGAGGAATCTAATTACAAAGTGAATATTGTTTTGCTTAGGAGCACAAAGTGCATCTCCTTTACCTACCCTTCTAACTGCCTGTAACTAACATTGTAACTATTTAATAAAGACCTTAGACTCTAGGGAAAGGTTTAAGATCTGGTTTGATTCAAGGAGCAATATTGCATTTATAACTAATCTCTGGTCTTTCTGCTTTGCTTTTTTCTGACAAAAAGAAAAAAAAAAAGAATCAGTTGAATAGTAATTAGTCACATTATTTCTTATGCTGTTGCAGAAGAAAAGAGTGGTAAGGGTTAAAATATCTGTTTACTTCTGGTTTACTTCTGTTTTCCTAGTTAATTATAAATAAAACCTCTATTACCCTGTGTGACTTCTGTAAAATTCCCCTTATAGGGTTTGATTCCAGCTCCTCAAAGGCATCACTCTTGTTGCTGTTAATGGGTTTGCAGGAGGAAGGGCTGTGCGGCTCAGGGCGCAGCAGTGTGCTGAGGCACCCAGCTTTGCTCTGGAGTTTTAAAGGTTTCATGTGTGAATTTTGGATGTCTTCCCTGTCTTCTGGATTCTGCTTCTCTGCCTGTGACAATGTCACTTTTACATAGTGAACAAGTTACATATAAATCAGTTTTTGAAGATGGTCTTGGCTTCCCAAATGCAGTTTTAACAGCTGAGCACTGTTGTGTGGTTAATGTTTTGATAATGCAAAACTGACCCAAAGTGGTGAGGCAGGTGTTTTATTTTTGTGTTTTACAGAGAGGGTGCTTTAATAGAGTCCCTGGAGCATTTAAAAAACAATATGCACAATTATTTCATGTTTATTAATGATAGGCCAATGCTAGCAGACTGGAGTTGTTTGTAGTAATCCTGACTCTGCACATGGCCTAAATATTTGAGTCTGAGCTCACAGAAAACCCTGGATTATGCAGGTGTTTCTATTTGTGCTCTCTTTGTGAAAGGTAAATACAGTCTACTCTGAAGTGGGAAGTTTGGTCTGTCATATAATTATGGCTGTAAATATTATCTGTGACTAAGGCAAACGAGTCAATGAGCTGTTCCATTGTCTTCCTTGGTACGGTGACTGGTCCGTGCCTGTAGGATGATGGCACAGCCAATGCCCTGTGGCTTGTGCTGCTTACTAAGGCTATGCAAAAACAATCTTTATCATTTACACCATGGAAAGTGTTCCTGCGCTATGCTGCTCGTGACAACAGGAAAACATTTCCCAGCAGAAGGCATTCAAATTTGGGGCAGGGCTTTGAAATGCTTCTCTTAATTATCTTACCTGATTATTGCTTTAACATGTGGCAGATTGATATGTACCCTATGATGCACCTTAGAGCTGCGCTTGTCTCTAGAGTAAAGGAAAATTGCTTATACACCAAAAGCACAATGCAATAACTAAAGCAGTAGTCTTAGTCTCAGTTTTATTCAAATTGCTTGAAGAATTGTAAGAAAAACACCTGGGCGATATTTTCAGAGGTGAAATATCTTTTCCTTGAAAATGCAGTGTTGGGCTCATGTTTCAGAAGGAGAAAAAGGCTGGTGGTCTTACTGTGTACATGCGTGTTTGAGCTGAATGTGAGCAGGAGAAATAGAACACCCTTTTTCTTGCTTTGTCTGGTCTTTGTGTATGCTAGGGATTCACCTGAAAGGTAATCACCTTCCTAAGCAGTCTCTTCCCTTTCCAGGCAAAGGGAAACCTCTGGTACACAGAGCTGCTTGGAAAACTGCAGTCAAAGCCCTGTTATGTCAAAGGTTTGGAGGGAGTCACTTGTTGGGCTTGGACTGGATCTTAACGTCATATGGGAATGGTGCTTGAAGAATATGACAGGCCTCAAGAATCTAAAAGACAAACAGCTTAAAAGATTAAAAGTACTCTTGAGTGTAGCGTGTGGAAGCACTCACTCTTGTGAGACACCTGCATTGTAGGTACCTGTGTCTGAGCTGCCACCTACTCTGCTTGCAGTCAAGTCATTGTGTTCTTCAAGTACAGTTAATCTCTCTAAAACATCTGACTTGCAATGACGTTATTTATGCTTTTGAAGTGCTTATTTTTTCTACCCGGACTGTAGACAGATTCTGGCCCACATAGCTGTGGTCCTGAGATCTGTGGTTCAGGAGTTGCGCTTCCACCCACCTTGTCTCTCCTCTTATGTGCCAAGCATGCTGACAGCCCGCTAATTTAAGTGTGCCGGATGTTTCAAAATATACCACTTTGCCACTGTAATTATAGCTTAACATAAAAATGAATGTGCTTTGTTCCCTGTGTTTCTAGGTTACTGCTCAGCAGCTATGTTTCAGCTGGACACTTGAGCCTTAGAATGAAAATGTAAATTATCTCAAAATAAGTAACAGCTCCTTAGCAGGTGACATATTCTGCATATAAGGTTGCTTGGTTATTAGATGTTCATTGGCCTCTTTAATTGGCTTTTTTGTTTGTAGCCTGGCAGTGGAAATGTATCTGGAGCATAGGTACAAAGCAGGGGAGTCTGACGGACTGCTGCAGGAAGGGTGTGCTGCCCGTGGAGGATGGGGCAATTTGTGGGAGAAGCACAGTAATGAATGCTCAAGGCTAGCAGCATGCAGCAAGGAGGAGAAACTGGGTAGGAAGGGAAGATTCATAATGGAAAAAGCAATATGTTAGCCCGTCAAAGTTAGCTTATAAGGAGCGATGTTAAAATACAATGGCAAATACAGCTGCCACAGCAAGGTGTAAGATTTCTTGCTATGTATGGGAGTCTTCCATGCTATGCTGGAACGCTTTGAAAGGCTGGAAATGATAGTCTGGGTACTGTGTGTGTGCAGGGGTTCCCCTAGGTTGTAGCGGTGGGACTGATACCAGATGGAGGAGTACAGATATAAATATGTACTCATTTCGGGGATGCCTGGGACTTCAGAGTGGTCTGACAATCATACGGGATGAAGGCAATGAATCAGCACTAACATGCGAGTTTTACATTGATAAGTCTGCTGGCAGTATTGGAATTGATCCTGAATTTTTGTGATGTAAGATCAGACCTAAGAAGGGTTCGTGCTTGAAATTTGGGCTTCCATACTCTGTCAATTTGTATCACAAAGACTACATTATTCAGGCATGAGTTTTCACGTTTAATATCATATTACATATGTCCCTTGATGAATAAAGGACTGTAATGTAATTGGGTTCAACCATCAGGTTAAACCCTCAAGAGAACAGAGTTCAAGCTGTTAATAAATTGCTGCAGAATTCCAGCATAAAATTGAAGGTTGGTAATTCCATCTGTTGTTTTAATAGAGATAGAGAATGATTACTTAAATATTTCAGAAAAGCTCAGCTGAGTAACAACCAGAGATGTAGTGGGATGTGATTATTTACAAGCCTCTGAGCTACCAACTCCCTGTGATGGCATGTTAAGACATAAAAATTACAAAAAAATGATTAAAAAAATGTAATTTTATTTTTTTTTGTATACTTTCAAGCTTGCTCAGAATTTTTATTTATTTATTTTTTTTTTTTCTGTGACCGAAGAAAAAATTACAATATTTACAGACCTTCAGCCTCACTAGGCACTGTTGCCACAACCTGCAAGGCTCAGGCTTGAGCTGAGTGCCTCGTCTGGAGCATCTTGCTCAGAAGACGTGAAATTCAAGAGTTTCATTGGGTGATGTTGGAGTAGCTGGCAAGGGAATGAAGAAAATGTAACTGATGCTGGGCTGCTTTGAAGCTGAGTGGTAGGAGCTGGCTGGAGAAGGGAGGAAAAAATGGGTGAGCAAGCAGAACTTGTGGAGCAGGCAAAAATACTGTTCATTAAAGACCTGGAAATGTCTTTAATGCATTAAGGCATTCTTAGTTTGTTCTCAGAACAAACTAAAACTAGAACTGCTTAGCTATGCAGTGCAGGAGCTATAGCTGCTGTGCGTTAAGAGTGGGTGAGGGCTGCTGGAGACAGGTGATGTTCTCTTCCACAAGGCTTCCTCTGTAGGATGCTGTCAGTGGAGCGACGGGAGCGCTGTGCCCCTTGATGCCTGTTAAGCTGCTGTTCTTGGTGGCAGCACCAGCTGTTCGGCTGCCTGGCCCGGAGACGAAGGGAATGTGGGCTGTGGTGGTCGAAAGCAGTTCTTGCCTTCTTGGCCATAACCGCAGAGCCTCTGCTTGCTGCTGGATCAAAACTCAGGCAGGCAGCAGAGGATATTGCCCATCAAGCCTGAATGCTGCCTTCATTATGGAATATAAGCCTGCTTCCTAGGTGAGAGGGTGTCAGGATTTCTTTCAATTAAAATTGAATTCGTGTTTCTGTGCCAGGGTGTACAACATTTTTGCATAACAGAAGGCTTCTTTGTAGAAGTATATTCAAAGACTTAACAGTGTGAGGTTTAAAAATACATCGTATTGAATTTTTTAAAACCTCCACGTTTTTGTAACTGGGTCATCTATCCATTAACTCATACCCTTTATTGCAGAGATATTAATATAGATTTTTTCACAGCATTAATCTCCTGTAATATGAATCTTTTTGCTTCTAAAATAAGCATTTGTTGGCTTGTGCAAAAATACAATAATGTGATAGCCTGATTAGATGTTATTTCATCTGCTAATGGTGCACAGTGGCTAAGAAAGGACTTAAATAAAATGGGAGAATTGCTCTATTAAATAACAATTAGTTTATCCCTCTGAATCTATCCTTAAATAGACCTCCCACTTCCCTGGCAGCACTTTTAGGGACAGATTAATGAAAGCTGGGGATGATTTGCATATGCAAATTACGTGTGCAATTATTTCTGTAGCCATGGCAGACATAGGTGACAATGCAACTACCTTCAAGTTTTTGCCAGAATGTAGATGTGCCCTGTTGGATCTGGTGAGTTAATGCAGCTGCCTTCAGCTCCTCATGTCTGGAGTGAATGAGGAAGGGTGGCAGAGAAGCTCCGGGCTGCGGTCTGCATGCAGGCTGCCCCCTTGGCTGGTCAACCTCTTGGTTCCTGTGCTCATTTTCTTCATCTATTCATGGAGCTGCTGCTACACCCAGCTCTACCTGAGCTACAGGAGGCTGCAGACATGGGCCTCAAAGAGCTGGAGCAAAGCTGCTGTCAGCCCTGGCTGGCGAGGTGGGCAGGGGCTGTGGTGGCCTGGGACTGGCCCTGCTCCCACACATGCAGGGAGATGTCCTTCTGACCTGCAGTTGCACATCTGTAACAGCACCGAGCATCTTGAAGGGAAGTATCACAGCTTTTTTGTGGATCTGGAGCCATGGTCTTAACACAGGAGCTCTGAGAGGCATGGGGACAGCCTTTGTCTGTAGGGGCCCCGTCCTTGTGATGTTGGTAAATTTCTTCCCATCACTTCAGGCTTTCTACAGAACACAGCCCGTGTGTCTGTATGCATTGCCGTAGCTTCATAGGGCCCTTCGTGGTGGGCGGCGATGCCCAGAACCACCGCGTGCAGGCCCTCTGGTCTGCAGCAAGTTGGGTTTGCTTCAGTGGAGCTGCTCCAATTTATGCCTGAACAGAATTAGGCCTTCTACATGGTCTGGATTCAAATTACTGCTTGTCACAGCCACAGTGTGAAGTCATCTTACGTGAATTCATTGGAGGACCAGGGATTATCTGTGCTCTCGTCTCGTCTGTTACCATCAGAGAAATGCCCCAAACTGAAATGCACCCAGTGCCCCAGCACAGTGGCTCCAGCCTCTGCCTGCAACTCAGAGGGAAGGAAAATCCCTTGTAGGTAGTGAGCAGAAGCTGGTTTGGAAATAGGGTGTGAACTATAAGAATGTTAACAATAATAAAGAACTAAAGAAATAGCTTATGAATACTGCTTGTGAGCTTTGTGCATGCAAGCAGTTAGTAGGAATCGCTGGGCTTTAGGCAGATGGAAAACTTTGTGTATAATGTTCTCAATCGGCTGATTACCCTATCCATAAATACCACTTCTTACCTTGCTTGCTGCTGTGTTATGACTTCTTAAAGTGTCCTAGAGACCCCTCTTGCTCTATTTTGCTTCTTCTTGGTCACTTGTGGGTGAAATTCTTGGGGAGAAGGGCAATGGGAGGCTGCGGCTTGACTGGCAGGCCTGGGAGGGCTCCAGAGAGCGGACTGGGGCCTGGGAGTCCGGGGGCTGAATCCTGGCTGTGCCCTTCAAGCATGTACGTGGATCTCATTCCACAAATGTGACTTATCATTGGCACTTAGATTCTAAATAGTGCTTCTTAAAAGTGAAAAGTAACTTTGTTTTGATGCTTTTTCTTCATTATTGGATCGTTTAATACCAAAGGGTTATACATGTATACATGCTGGCATCATGCTTTTTCTTCACTCTTGGTTATTGGATGGTTTAATACCAGCAGGTTATATACATGCTGGCAGGTACAAACTCGTGATTTTAAAAGTTGAGGGAAATTCAAGAGAAATTTTGTGGTCCTCTTCAGACTCCCTTGCCAATGTTTGCATTATCATTCACGTGTCCCTGTCATTCTTTAAGGGACAGCTGCTTGAATCCTGTAAGAACAGGAACATTTTAAATGGCAAAGGACACATTAAAAATCTTTCATTTCATGATGGAATAATTTGTCTAAGATATATATGTAACGTAAAATGTATTTACCAGAATACATTGCTAGCTAATGGACAAAAGGTAAGATTTTTGTGTTCTGTGTAAGAAGGTATGCTGTTCTGATCCAACAATTTCTCTACTTTTTCCACAAACAGAGAGGAAAATGGGGATTTCAGATAGCTTTCTTGTGCCCTTTTTGCCCTTCATCTCAGCACTGTGGTCCCGTGGCTTGAGCAGGTCCGTGAGCCACGCTACTCTTCTAACTGAGGTGATTTAAAAAAAAAAAAATCCTTGTAGAGTCATCCATGTGCCAGGAGCTGAAGGTTTGTGAAGGGTGTTTTTGTAAAAAGCCTTCAGGTTCTCCAGCATGGCGCAGTGTAAAGGCGCCTAGCATCCAGCAAACAGCTCAGGCTAGGGTGCTGTAACTGCGAAAGGCCTCTAACAATACCTGTTACCTTTGTCATTACATTGTGTGGAGAAAATGCCTGTGGGATGGTTCGTGGGGTGAACCTCCTGTCTGCTGAGTTCCAGACTCCTTTTAAAGGCGCTGTCTGGTAGATCTGTATGTCTACACGCAGCACTAGCGAACAGGATCATGTATTTGGGGAGTTTGTGCTTATTTACAGCCTGTCTCAGTCCTCATCCCATAGACTCTCACAAGCCATTCTGTCATTGATCTCCGGGGTTTTGTGGAGCAGTTAGTCATCCAGAATTAACTTGCTCTGGCTGGCTTCACAGGCTGAGGTAATGGTACTCAGGTTTCCCCGGTCCCCACTAATGTGCTTGCAGGGAATCATTGCCACTGGTGGAAAAAGTGAATCAAAAAGTTAACCCCCTTCTCTGATTTCTATTTTTTTTTTTTTTTTGGTGGGCCTCTATGGATGTTTATTTTCTTCAGTAAACACAGGTGAGAGCCTGCAGTGAACTTTAGAGCTGTAGCAGCTATTGGAAATTACTGAATGCTGCAAGGTTTGGAATATTTTGACTGGTAAATTCAGGACCTGCAGCTGGGTTTGCATTGGAAGCTTATCCCGGGAGTGATCAAAGGCAGGGGAACTTTTGCCGCTGTTTAAAAATAAATACATAAAAAATGACCTAGGTGGTCTTTGACAAAGGTGATCAAGGAAAAGAGTACTTTAAGAAGCACACACCTGTTTCTAGAAGTGCTGAGCAGTTACCCATACGTTGCGGTGGATAAGTGCCTTGAAAAACCAACTGCTTTCATTGTCAAGTAAGATGAAAATAACCTGGTGTCATCAGGTAGCTAGAAGCTTGACAAAATCTGTTCAGTTCTGGAGCTGACAAACTCTCAAGCTTTTTGAAGTGGTTAAGTTGATTTTAAGTTGGAAGATAAAGCTAAATATCAGAGGGCTGTGGTTGTTTCAGTCACAGGTAAATAAGGTTCAGACATCAGTATTCATGTAAAAGGTGATGTTCCCATACCATCTGGGATTAATAAGGGCTACAGTTCTGCAGTTTCATGAATCATTCTGAATGTCTATCCAATATCACTGGCTCTCAGCACTATTCACAAAGATAGAAGTCCTCTGCTTCCTTTGAAATACAGACTTGGGAGTGTAGAGGGCTCCCTGCTTTTGGTTAGCACCTCGTCTGAACGTGGACAGGGAACTTCTCCCTTTCTCCCCTGTCCCATGGAAAGGGCAGACCAGCCTCCTGCCCTGTTATCCTGCCTGCCAGTGGTCCATCTGTGAAGCCAGGACCAATATTGTGCTAAAACTCCTCTTGGGTGAGTTGAAGATCAACTATTCGACAAAGTTTAGTACTTGCTATATGTAAATGTAAAACCCCAGCACTACAATCCTCCCTGGACTATGGCTAAGCCCTTGAAAACTACAACAAATATTATTGCAACAAGCAAGCCCAAAACAAAACTCAACATTTTAAGGCAAAACAAGCCCTGGGCAAAACTAAGTACAGCCTCAGCATCCATTATACATTACTGGATGCTCATTCTTATAGCTGCAGGTGATCTAGGTACCCCATAGCAACAACCTTGAAGCATTTTTATTAAGAACTGGACTATTAAAAATAATGGTTGCAGGGACTCTTCAAACAAATTCAGTGTTTGACAGACTACAAGAATTTTGGGAGCTAAACTTATCTTTGCAATTAGATACTCCCCTAATTGATTTTTAGAGGGAAACTTTGGGAAACTCTTTTTTTTTTTTTTTTTTTTTTACCCCAAAGCCAGCTCCCAGCTGAGGGCCGGGGCAGTGGGGTGTCCCGCGGCGCTTCCCAGAGCAGCAGGAACAGGCTGGCTTCAGCAGGGGCAGCCGAAGCCTTGGCACGGGGGGAGCTGCCCAGCCTGCTGGTGTGCTCAGGGCACGGGTAAGGAAAATTAATTAGAACATAACAGAACTGAGAGCTTGTACAGAAATCCCACGTGAAATTAGCGGCTCTGTCGGTATTTTCCACTTTGGAAAACATTGCTACTTACATTGCTATTAACCCCCCCCAATGTTTTATAGGGCCCTTTATGCTTATAATTGCAAGCTAGGTGGTATCGAGCACCTTTTTTCAGCCACCTGGGTGGAATGGCAGTGGGGGGTCAGTCCTGCAGCCTTGCTGGAGCTCGGCACAGCCTGATGTGACAGTCTGCTGGCACCCAGTGACAGCCAGGCGCTGCCCCAGGGCAGCTCTGTGCTTCGGAGCTGCTCGGTCGCTCAGCTGGTGTGTCGGAAACCGGCTGCGACGTTTCTGCACTGGAATGAAAATAAACGGAGAAGCTCCAAACCTGCCCATGAAAGAGTTATTTTCTGCTTTGCTGCGTTACGCACAAAGTCTGTCCTCCTCCCTTTGGCCGGCGTGGGTTCCTCCCACGGCCGGGGCTGAGCCTGGCATGGCTCCATGTCCCCCCTGGCAGCGGTCAGGAGCACTCTGCCTTTCTTCCGAGTTCATCGGGACTCAGGAGATTAATTTGGAAGGTGATGCCAAAGCAAGGCAACATAACTCTGAGGCCAGAAGTGAGGTTCTGGTGCTGGGCTGCGAGATGGTCTCATCTGATGCTGATGTTGGTGAGGGAGGGAGACGTTTGCCTTCCCAAGAAAGCCGTAGCTCTGAAAGGGGTGGTTGTGCCAGTGTCCTTGCTGCCTGCTTGTGGGCAGCAGTGCTCCTGTGCACTGCTCAGGAAACCACAGCTCAGCGACTGTGCGATGAGAGCAGAGGTCTGGTAGGGCACTGGGGCGATGAGGCTGAACCTTGTCCTTGGAGCGAGCACACCGGGCAGGCTCCTGTCCCTGCAGGCTATTTCAGTAGAGCACAAAATAAGGTTTTCTTTAAACAGGTTAGCTACTGGGTTGGACAAGCCATGATTTAAATCTTTTAAAAGAAACTACCAGCTACTGCCCCTTGCTGTTGAGCCTGCTGCTCTCAGCAGCGATGTTGAGCTCCAGTGGAAAACTCTCCTCGCTGGAGTGGCCCCTGGCCAGAGGCCTTCCTGCTCCTCCTCTGCCAGCCATGCACAATGCCTGGCCAGCTGGGGGCTGGTTCAGTTTAAAGAAGAAATAAAGAACCTCATTTTTTTTTCTAAGCTTCTTCCAGATGATTGTGTCCAGTCCCTAGCAGAAAGGTGTGATTTCCCCTTACCCCTGGAGGGTGATGCCCGACCAGACCACAGGTGCCAGAAGCAGGCAGGTGGGCAACTTCCCTCCCTGTTGCCCTTCTGCTCTTCAGCAAAGCCTAATGTATGGGATGGGGGGCAAGCAAAGCAAATCATGATGTGTTGAGCTTTCTCCTGCCTCAGGATATGGATTGGCAGATAGAAAGGCTTTTGAAAATGTTGTTTCAATTTCCTCTGTGCTAAATGGAAAAGATTAGCTGGAGAATATACCAGGACTCATCAGAATCATTTGTTCTCCAAAGCGAGACAGGACTCCTTACCCACTCTGTGTAAGAGTGCTGGTCTGCAATATACGTGTAGGTGTAATAAAAATCCTTGGGAGTATGGAAGATGAAACCTGGGCCTCTCTAAAATCAGTGGAAACTGCTGAATGCAATGCAGATCTTCCACTGTAAAAGTCAGAGAGGCATCCATCAAACCACCAGGCTGTTGAGACCTTGAGTTCATAGGAATTAACCGCAACTTGCTGGTGTAGATTTTTAATTTTCTTGTTTTCTGGTGTCCTGGAGAAACACCAAGCTGCGTACGCTAGGTCAGTGCCTTTTTCCCTCTTAACTGATGAGAAAGCAGATGCTGAAGTCTGCTTTGTCTGGCTGGTAACAAAAGGAAGTAGTCACTCAGCCAGGGAAATGTTAAAAGAGAAAGTAAATGAAGACTTAGAGAAAGATTAAGAGAATGTAGATCTCAAATAACAGGGAAATCTGCATCTCTGTCATAGCAGCAACGAGCCCCTGTGCTCCTGCAAACCATCACTTCTTTTCCAAGTCAGAGGAGAGGCTGTTCCTTGTTCTCCTGTCAGACCATGGGATGAGAAGTGCTTATCCCAGTGACTTTTGCATTTACTTGCCTACGTTGCAGTATGGTGCCATCTAGAAAATGTCATCCTTGCTTCTAGTTTTTGAGCCTAAAATCCCAAGCTGTGATCTTTCATCTGGGCTGGCTGGCGTGCCACACAACCCCAGCGCTGTATGTAGCCTCAGCTTCGTGGAGCCCTCTGTGACAATGCAAATGCAAAAACCTTTTGCAGGATTTGAAATGTTGATTGCATTGGTATTATATAGGACATTGGGGACATAAGAGTCATCTGGCATTAGCTTCATACTGGCATATTTATATTCACATTTTTCTATTTATGATTATTTAGGAATAGGATCAGGAAATGGATATTGAAACACACTTGCCAAAAGCAAAGATGACTGAAACAGATGACGTGATTCTTCAGAGCAATTTTGTACAATCAGGGAAAGAAAGGAGTAAAGGAGAAAAGCAGTTTACATGTCAGTTCTGTGAACTTCAGGGTAGAGAGGCCAGAAAGCACAGTGACAAACAACCTAACAGAGGCAGCAGTGAGAGTGTGCTGTGAGGGGTGGTGACGATAAACTTGGCCACAAAGACCATCAAAAACCCTGCAGCGTAAAAGATCGCGGTCCAGAGTTACCAGGTTACTGGACTGAAATCAGAACTGAAACTGGATGCCAGCAGGATCAGACACTTTGGCTCCACAGAAGAAAACTGGGCAAGAATAAAGATTTTTTCGTCCAAATGCCATGGCTCCAGTCCCTGGCTCTGGGAAAAACATGCACAAGAGCTTGGTTATTGTTTTCCCTGAAGCCGTATTGTACAACTCAGTAAAGTGCAAGAAAGTGCATTTACTTATTAGGGTATCTAGAAAAAGGGAGAGCAGTAAGCTAAAGATAGGGCCTGGGGTGGAGGTCTGGAAGGACTCTTTTGGTCACTAGTTCCGTGTCTAACCCAAGCAACGACAGTCATTGTCCTTTCGTAATGTATTATAAAACTAGCTGGGTGTTTGCTCTCTCTGCCCCTACTGGGAGGCTGTTTCAAAACTTTTCTTAGAAACCTTATTTCCTCTCTAACCCTCCACAAAGCCTTTTTTTTTTTTTTTTTTTTTTTTTTAAAAAAATTGTTATAACTGAGGCTAATAGCGTTTGGTGCTAGCAGCTTCCAGGACGGTTGAGAAATTGTGATCAGCTGCCCTCACAGCATTTGTTTTGCTAAACTAGATGAACCATTGGCTTGTTTCTACTGGAAATACCTCACCTGGCATAGGTGGTGGCTGTTGGATTTGTTTTTCTCTGATGTGCCAGCCTTATCGGCTTGTATTAGCTTCCATGCTTACTCCTAAAATTCTTTTGGAAATGGCTATGACCTGGCTACTCCTGGAGCCCCTTCCCAAGCTTTACGAACTTACAAGTTCCTTCATGTAAGGAAACTTCAAGGCTCCTTAGTGCTCATATTTTTGCTTTCTTCAGGACAGTTTACTTAGTTTCCTCTTCCTGAAGAAAGAAGGAAATGTCCTTTTGAAATAGAAATCATACTTCTAGATCTACATTTGTTTCTTTTTCCATTTAACTAGAATCCACTTCTGATTACTTAATTCAAATGTATTTTGAATGTGCAAGTCTTCCATAACATCATTTCTGATGTGAAGTCTAAAATAGCTTTGTTTGTCAGTTCAATAATTATCTCATAAAGAAATCTGTCAGCTGCCATGTTCAGGAATAACTCTGACAAATCATTAGTAGAAGACACTGGTTCATATAAGCAAAGTTAAAAATGCTCACGATAGAACTGTTTGTATTCAGCTTTCTAATAAGAGTGGGTTTCGGTAATAGGTTGTCTTGGTGACCTCTCTAGAACTTCTCATACTTCTTCCACATTATTTAAAACAAAATTTAAATATTTGTCTGTGCTATCCTTTCTTATTTTAGTATAGTTTATTACAACACTGAGAGATAATTCTACCTCTTTGTAGTATCTTCTTAAGCACCAGCTGTAGGTACCTGGCCGGTGGTTAGGGTGACACGTTCCCTAGGCTTTGAATATCTGTACATCATCCGTGGTCAGTCACGCATCAGTGAGCTTGTGTCTTCATTTCTCTGTTCAAGTTTATGGTATTGTATAAATGATAGTAAAGGCAGGCATCTATTTTAAGCCACTCAGAAATATGATATATAATTGGATGTTTAATTTTAATATCTGTTGAGCCACTAAGCTTGATGGCTGTGGTTCTGGGACTTTACACGCTCGTGGGTAAGTCCGACATGGAGTGTCACTGACCGAGGTGGTTATGTGCTGCAAGAAATCATCTACGTGAGTGAAGGCACTGCGTCAGGCCTCCAGCTAGCACCCACAGCCTCATCGTGTGATCTGAGGTGGCCGTAAATTAATAAATCTATCTGTGCTAATTAGCTATGTTATGGCACTGACCTAGTGGGAAGACCTCCTAAACAGCTGAGGGACTGCACGAGGACGCTTTGTTACCTGGGTTCTGTTGGATTGGAAGAAGCTGTTTTTCAGACAAGATAAGCAATTGTTCACCATAGTGTTCGGTGCTGATCCAAAACACCGGGGCAGAAAGTGGCATTTGTGTGGTCTGCAGTTGCCAATAAGTTGCCCTGTGCTGTGCAGCGAATTGTTTAATCTTCCTGTTTTAGGTTCTCTGCCTGGTGAGTAGAGAATAATATTTAGCTTTCTCAAAAAGGTATGATGTTGGGATTAGTTTCTGTAGGCGGCTGAATTCAGCAGAAGAGGAGCTTAATAAATCAGGCAATCTAGACTTAAATTGCAATCTGGACTCCTCCTTTGGGACTCCTTTGGAAGGCAAGTACATTGAGACATTTTCTCTTGGCTTATGGTACAGTAAAACTGCTGTACCAGTTTATTAGCCAGTCTATTTTTTTTTAATTTTTTTTTTTTTAGCATTTTCAGTGTGTCCTGTCTGTAATGGAGCCTATTACTGCTGACAAGATGATCAGAAAGTTGGGCTTTGAAGCGTAGACTGCTTGTTCCTTATTGCTGTTCTTCAGAGTTAGTCCTGGTTTGTTGCCGCAGGTTTACAGCGGAGCTGCTGTGCGCTGGTAGAAATCTCTTGGAAAACATCTAATATCTTAATTTATACCAAACAACGAGGAGTACTGTTCATGCTGCTCATGGTCTTCATCATCACAGATGTCATCTTGATATCCTTTCTAATCAGCTGGGTAGAAATGATTTCAGCCTGGGGCGTGCATGCGAAGTGGAGAAGGAAGCAGTCGGAGGCAGCCTGGCAGAGGTGGGCTTCTCCATGGTCCCTGGGGAGTGGGGACAAGAGGCAGGCCAGGGGTGGGTGGGAATTGTGTTGAGGTTTTATATCCTTTTTTTTTTTTTTTTTTTTTTTTTTCTCGCAGGGGGTGAGACAGGCAGTGCCATTTTGCCTGTGTTCCCCTTTGCTTACTAAAGCTTTGCAGACCGGTAGCGTACCTCCTTGTTGTAAACTGTAAGAACGAGCTGAGATGGCCGTACACATGCCCCTGGGGGTAGTTTGTGTCTGACTGTATTGCCCTGGTCCACTTGTTAGAAATTGTTTTAATCGGTGTGACTAACTGAAGCCAATCTCTTGATGATCTAAGCCAATGGAGTCTTTTTAGCAAGTTTTGCTAGGCACCAGAATCTGGCAGCCACCCCAAAAGTCGATGAAGCACTCTGGAAGAGAAAAATTCTAGCCGGTTGCTAAAGGTAAGATTTTAAATGCGTAGCTCTTTAGATAAATGGAATACCGGAGATACTCCTGAAAATACTTAGGCATATACTTGACCTTAAGCATACAAGTAATTCCATTAACTTCAGTGGGACTATATATATTTCTAAAGTGAACCACCTGTGTGTTTGAGAAGACCAAACTATTAAGCTTCTCTGCATGCAGAATTTTATCCTGTGACTAAGTCTTTGTGTATCGTGCTGTAAATTTACCCTGAAGCTTGCCATAAACTCAGTGCTTTTAAAGAGTATATTTGAAGAGCTCCAGTAGAGTCTCAAGGCAGTTATAATAGTGTGCATTTGATTTACAGCATGCCATTGAATTAGAAGGGTATTTGAAAGGGGATTTATGTTAAAATAATGCAGACAGTGATTTAGAGTGTGGATTGTGGCCATAAGTACGGGCAAAACAGAAGAGTTTATTGCAGAAAACAGCTCATTGCCTTCTGCGGAAAAAACACAGAAGTAGAAAATTTGGAGATTGTCAGCTTGGCTAAGTATATCTGTCAACTAAAAATACTGGTCAACACATGGCTTTTCAAAGTAAAGATAACTTTCAGCAACATTTTGTGTAACCAGCACTGGATAGAATCATCAATGAGCTGGAACAGTGATTTGGAAAGGCAAACCATGAAATCAATAAACCAGCTGGGACAATGAGTCCAAGAAATACACATTTCTTGGAAAATGACAGAGCATTCTGGCAAAAAGAGCTATAAACTAGCGTAGAGCTGAGAATTTTGCCAAATTCTTCAACAATACTGTGATGGCTCCTGAATAGACACATGCTTTGACCTGATTAGTAAACATTTGGGTTTTATACAAAAATGCGCAAATGAAATCTTAAAATAATATTTTCAAGTCTATTTTTTTTTATAACTCTCTAGATCCCTGTCAGTATTGTTTCTATACTTTCTTATTGGAAGCCTAAAATGCAGAGCCAAAACATCAGCTGGCATAAATCACCTAACTTCTGTGAAGATAGACTGATGTTAATGATCTGGGGCAAAATCTGTCTCCTCTGACATTTCTATTCCTGCGTTTAAGTGCAGGCTGTTATTTTGGGCTTAGGAGGATTTTAAAAAGCATGAAGCTGTTCTGAGAAATGGAAAAACATTACCAAGATAACAGTGAACTTTACAAGTGGATGGAGGAGAGTGTTCGTGTATGCAAAGTGAAAACTGGAAAAGCAAACAAACACAAACTTGTGTCAGGAGAGGAAGACCACAGTGACTCATCTGGTAACGAAGTGCGTTTGAATGAGCACAAAATGAATTTCCTGTTGCTGCACAAACATCCTTCAGTGTCTAAAGGTGCAGTAGACGGAAGCAGCATGACTGTGTGTAACTTCTTGATTCGGAGTGCTCTCTGCATTTCTGTTGCTAACAGCTGAGTTTGGGGGGTGCCAAACTTAACAGCTGACCTCTTAGTTTGGGGGCTTTTTGTACTGACGCTTGGAAAACAAACCAGTAATGATCCCCGGCAGGAACTTGGTCTGTGATTCCCTGCTGACAGAGTCTGATCAGACAGCTTTGCCCGTGAAAAAGATCATACATTAATGCTTATGATCCCAAGTCCCAGTTACAAATTCACTGGGCTCGCTGGGAATGGCAGCGCTGCTTTCTGTGACAGCAGTCTCATAGGTGAAGTTACTGGTTCCCCAGGAGGAGTCTGCAAGGACACAGTGGATAAAAACTGATACAGGACAAATGCTGAGGACAGAAGGGTCTGTGCAGTGAAGTGATGCGTGAAGTATTTGCGGGCGGGTGTCTGGCGAGCTTCGTTAGCGGGCCGGGGGGAGCATTCTGCCACCACGAACGGGTGAAGGCAACTGTCTCTTGGAAACTTGACAAAGAGACCTTTGTGTTCTCCTCTCCTCTGGTTTAGCATCATCACACTCTTCTCCCTGCCCAGAAAACACCCTCATATTTGCCGAGGACCCTGTGTTTCTGTTTGGGTGGAAGTACTGGTCTCCTTCAGCCCCCACCCCTGCCACACTGAATCAGTCTTCTGCTGGATCCACACGGGTTCACACAAACTGTGGCAGGGGACGGAGGGACCTCTCCTGCTCTTGTTTCAGGCACGCTGTATATTCAGCCAGGCATTTCAAGATCAATTTATACATAAGCTAGTGAATTAAAGTTTTTCATAAGCTAGTGAATTAAAGTTTTTTTTTTTTTTTTTAATGGGAAACACAACACTTCATCCCAGTGCTAAAGGCTTTATCTGGTGGCTGTGCCTCAGTTCGGCACAGGAAGAGTTTGGTGGCAGGAGAACAGAAGATGGATCTGAACAATAAGTGGCAGCAGAACTGCACAGAGCGCTGGAGACTGAGGACAAGGAACTACCTACAGAGAGAAGGAATCTGCCGACATAGGAATATGAAAGAGAAAAAACACAGTGAGGAAAATAATTTTGAGAATATTTGGGAAAATATCAGAACGGACAAGGTTGAACTGAGTGTAGTCAAGTCAAGATTTCTTCTCTGAATGTTCAGATTGCACAAGTAGTTTAGTACTATTAACTTTTTACCCAAAAATGATTGCAGAACTTATGAGCATCAGGAAAATATTCTGTGAAACATAAAATGCTGATTGACATTCCCAGGGTAATTCTTGGGCAGAGAGGACATTTACAAATTGTAAGTATTCCATAGGTACAAATGATTAGACAGGGAAATCTGAAGACATGCTAAGGACAGAGGGAAATTTTAAAAAAAGGTTAAGTAATCACAGTGTATTGTTGTTTTTTTTTTTTTTTTTTTTTTTTTTCCTACTTTTGTGTATATATCGTTGTTTCATGTCATATAAAAGCATGCTGGTCCATTTAGAAAAGAAAGTGCAACTTTTCTGTCGAAGAACACTGGCAGGTTTCTCACCACTAGTTCTTATTCCTTAGGACACTGTCTTGTTCCCAAGCACCTGTTAGTTCCGTGATGTTTCTGCAAATCCCCTCTGTTTGAGGAAAAAGACAGCAAATTAACAGCAAAGGCAGCAGAGAGAAAACTCCTGAGCAGGTCACAGGTCAGTCAGTGCTGTCCCAGTCGTTCAGCCTCCTATTTGCCTTGCAGTACAGCTGCAGGACATATGTTTTCAATATAGCTTCTTCTAAAGCAGTGAGGGGATTGCAGATTTGGTTTTATGGTATCAAGAAAAAGATTCTCTGGCAGATATTTCCATGGCCTGGTTCTGCAAGTACTCATTCTTGGATGCATAATTGTGGAAACAGTCACCAGGAAATGGGGGAGGGAGTTGTCTGAAGACCCTCGCTTGTCCCTAGTTAATCGGCTGGGTGTTAGCATGGGCAGCTCTGTAACTCCAGGGTGAGTTCAGCAGCAGAGCAGCTGTGGCAGCAGAACCCTGCTCTGCGATATCTCAGCGGCTCTGTTCAGCTACACGTATTGCTCGTGCAGCAGGACACGGCAGATGGGCTGGGGGGATGCTCCTTGCTGTGTGTGTTAAAGGTAGTTCATGTTGGTTGATGCCCAGATTTGCTGGAAATACTGCTTGACTTCTTCAGCAGGCCAGAAATCATCACACAATAAGAAAGAATGTGTCATTACTTTAACAAATGATTTCTTTTGGTTACTGTTGTTGCAAGTTGGTGACCACATAATTAGAAATTCAAATTGTTCACTGATAGTATAATAGGGGTAGTCTTGCAAAAACAGCAGAAAGCATCTTTAGGCATTTAGATCAGTTTACCAACACCACAGGCTATCTAAAGCCCCTCTCGCCATGTCTAGTATGAAACAGCCTCTATGACGTGAGCAGATTGGGAGCAGAATGCTTTGCACTGTATGTAATTTTAATGTACTCTATAGATTACAAAACTGAAAATAAGTTGTGTCACATCAGAATTACAGTGTACCATGTTTTCAGGATAAGCGAGGAGCTCGTTAAGGAGGTCTTACAGTTCAAAACATGTTTTATTCACTTAACCAGTGCCTGGAAATATCCTATAGTTTTACTATGGAAAACAGAGAAAGGCATTTTTTCCTTATGATTTTTTTTTTTTCATTAACTATATTGAATGATGGATTAGACCTAATTCCAATCTCAAGTTTATAAATTGGAGAAAGAAATTTCTTTTGCAAGATTTTGCCTGTGTTTTGTAACACATTCGAGGAACGCTCATATGGGTTAGATCTCCTGAGTCTGCTAGTGGCTGACGTGTTCTTTGAGAAAGAAAAATGACATATTGTTTTGTAAAACTATTCCCTGTGTCTTCCCACTTGCCAAGCTTACTATGTTATTTGAGGGGAAAAATACAGTTCAAAATGGTTTGTAATTTAATAGGAAATGTGGAACAAATGATTGAAACTGTGGGGTCACATGTCTTTAACAGATATACTCACATTAAGTGTAAATGATGGCAACAGGAATATTTATTAAGCTATCCAAAATATTTTCACTTGGCAAATTTCAGACTAACTGGTCTGGGGAACTGCCCTGGCCTTGATGAACCTACGTACATT
>NC_045566.1:19024015-19087748 GCF_009819795.1 Aythya fuligula | reverse complement strand
GGACTTGTCTTCCCAACTCACTTTGAGTTGGGAATTGATATTTCCAACTTTCACAAAGTTCTCATTTATACTTTTTCTTTTACATAACTTCAAAATGCCTAAATATAGACATAGTATACAAAGGATAGCTTTATGGGAAAGGCAATGTCAGTCAGGTCTCCTGGAACTCTATGTAGAATACAGGACACATTTCTCATATTATGTTTGATGTTATTTTGATAGTGTTACATTTTCTACTAGAAAACAAATGTGATCAGAAGTACCATCTGTTACAAAAATGGAGTACATGGCATAAGATCATAAAGCAGTCTTTTAATAAGTGAGATCTACTTATGTACCAATAAACTTTAATGTATGCTAACAAGGTGAGGAAGAGACACAGAATACGAAGACTACAACCTGAAGATTTCCACTAGTGGAAAATCTAATTTGGGCTGGTCCAAATTAAGACCCTTGGCTATTAGACCATGCATACAAAATTTCACTTTTCTTTAAGAAGAATTTATGTTTCTACCTAAGTCAATAGCAACTAATGTTTCTCTGTCAAAGCTGTAGTAACCAATGACAAATAAATATTCAATTGTTACTGGTGAAGTCTTCAATCAACTATCATATGTATTCACACTCAGCAGTCAGAAGTAGGGTTATAGTTTACATATGTAGGACTGGAGTACTGCAGAGGTTTGGAAAAGCTGTCACTGGAAATGTTTATCACAAATATCATTGTCCTGAACATCGTTATCCTCTGTCATCCTGAAAGCTACAACAGATGCAGAACTAGGAGAGAAAGTAGTGTTTCTTCCATCAGCAATATATCACATTGAGATGTCAGGTTTGGCAGTGAGCAAACTGGAATGGGTAAATGGAAAATGTTTCTTCTTTAAGCTGACAAAGTTTCATTTGGTTAAACCATTTTATGTTAATCTGAATCATTCAAATGGTTCTTTTGGTTTTATTTATTCAACAACAGAATTTGAACTTCTTGGTCAGCTTCAAAGTTGACTAATTGGACATCAAATTTCAAAGGTTATGTCATTCCCTTTATTTATCTTGGGCATGACTTGCAAATGAAACAAAAGGGAATTTCTTGACACTGTGTAGGCTAGGCTTTAAACAGTTTCTTTCTTACTTGTATGCATTTTAATTCTCATGCAATAAAAAAAAATGTCCACTGTTTTCTTTGGTTCATCAGTATTCCAATAGTTAGCCTACTATAAAAGAAAAATAAATAAATAAATAAGTATGATTTTATTATGAGTTTGGGTTTGGCGGGGGGGCTGGGGGAGGGGGCGAGGGAGTGTTCCACCAGATCTATAAGGAATTCAGGGCTGGTTTAATAAAGATTCAGAAGTAAATTGAAGCAAATGATCTCTTTGATTGTATATTATATATACATATATATAAAAAAAATAAAAAAAAAGAGTTTAGGACTGGATTTTGCTTAATATGCCTATGGTTAACTTTCTTCAGTATCGATTATTTTGAAGTCACCCTGACTCTGAAACGATGCTATGTGTTGTTGGATTTTATAATGTGGTGTTTTATTAACAATACACAAAACACCACATTATAAAATCCAACAACACATAGCATCGTTTCAGAGTCAGGGTGACTTCAAAATAATCGATACTGAAGAAAGTTAACCATAGGCATATTAAGCAAAATCCAGTCCTAAACTCTTTTTTTTTTATTTTTTTTATATATATGTATATATAATATACAATCAAAGAGATCATTTGCTTCAATTTACTTCTGAATCTTTATTAAACCAGCCCTGAATTCCTTATAGATCTGGTGGAACACTCCCTCGCCCCCTCCCCCAGCCCCCCCGCCAAACCCAAACTCATAATAAAATCATACTTATTTATTTATTTATTTTTCTTTTATAGTAGGCTAACTATTGGAATACTGATGAACCAAAGAAAACAGTGGACATTTTTTTTTATTGCATGAGAATTAAAATGCATACAAGTAAGAAAGAAACTGTTTAAAGCCTAGCCTACACAGTGTCAAGAAATTCCCTTTTGTTTCATTTGCAAAGTCATGCCCAAGATAAATAAAGGGAATGACATAACCTTTGAAATTTGATGTCCAATTAGTCAACTTTGAAGCTGACCAAGAAGTTCAAATTCTGTTGTTGAATAAATAAAACCAAAAGAACCATTTGAATGATTCAGATTAACATAAAATGGTTTAACCAAATGAAACTTTTGTCAGCTTAAAGAAGAAACATTTTCCATTTACCCATTCCAGTTTGCTCACTGCCAAACCTGACATCTCAATGTGATATATTGCTGATGGAAGAAACACTACTTTCTCTCCTAGTTCTGCATCTGTTGTAGCTTTCAGGATGACAGAGGATAACGATGTTCAGGACAATGATATTTGTGATAAACATTTCCAGTGACAGCTTTTCCAAACCTCTGCAGTACTCCAGTCCTACATATGTAAACTATAACCCTACTTCTGACTGCTGAGTGTGAATACATATGATAGTTGATTGAAGACTTCACCAGTAACAATTGAATATTTATTTGTCATTGGTTACTACAGCTTTGACAGAGAAACATTAGTTGCTATTGACTTAGGTAGAAACATAAATTCTTCTTTAAAGAAAAGTGAAATTTTGTATGCATGGTCTAATAGCCAAGGGTCTTAATTTGGACCAGCCCAAATTAGATTTTCCACTAGTGGAAATCTTCAGGTTGTAGTCTTCGTATTCTGTGTCTCTTCCTCACCTTGTTAGCATACATTAAAGTTTATTGGTACATAAGTAGATCTCACTTATTAAAAGACTGCTTTATGATCTTATGCCATGTACTCCATTTTTGTAACAGATGGTACTTCTGATCACATTTGTTTTCTAGTAGAAAATGTAACACTATCAAAATAACATCAAACATAATATGAGAAATGTGTCCTGTATTCTACATAGAGTTCCAGGAGACCTGACTGACATTGCCTTTCCCATAAAGCTATCCTTTGTATACTATGTCTATATTTAGGCATTTTGAAGTTATGTAAAAGAAAAAGTATAAATGAGAACTTTGTGAAAGTTGGAAATATCAATTCCCAACTCAAAGTGAGTTGGGAAGACAAGTCCAGCGAGTATCAATGTACCTGTAACATCTTAAGGCAGATGACAGTACTCCCTGGAGCCCAGGAGCAGCTGTTGTAGCCCTGTCTCCTGACTGATACAACTGCTTCTAGATGGAAGGTTGTGTTTCGTAAGGAAAGTGCTTTGAGGGACAGCCCTATCCTGTGACTCAAAGGGGCAGCTGTCACATACAGTGGAGGGTAAGTCCTACCCTTCTGCTACTCTCATTCTGCCCACAACTGTCTCTACTGTCTCCACAAAATTTGCCAACAGAACTGCAAAGCTGTCAGCCATCTTTGCTCAAATATACTCTGCCAGAGGAAAACAGAAATCTGCCATTGCCTTTTCTTAAAGCATTCTTTATAACTGAGGAAGCATTTATCACATCCCTTTTCCTCATGTCCTTGGCTGTTTACTGATCTTGGATTAGAAATTGTAGTCCCGAGAATAAAACTAAGAAAATGATTCATTTAGAAATGAATTCCTCTTAAAGAGGGCAAATACTTAATGGCTCTGAGCTCTCTTGAAGTGATTTTTTTTTTTTTTTCCCATCAAGGTGGTCTTGTTACATACAGCAGCAGCTAGAGAAAAATAGTCTATATAGAATTTAAATGTTTTGTTTTTAGTTTCTCTCTGTGCCATAAATCTTTGCACAGATGTTCCAGGGGAAATTTCCTTTTGTATCCCATCTTTGCAAAGTTCAGCCATTCATCCCACATCAGCATTGTCTGCTTCCTTAAGATAGATAAAAGGGTATCTTTTAAAACAGATCCTAAAAGATTTTGTTGTTTGTTTTTAAACAATGGGTTTTATGGTTGAAATGAAGATTATGTCACATACATGCTCTGTATCACCAAAGCTAAATCAAATTTGTTCCAGATAAGAGCAGTCACTTTCTGTAATAGTTAGCATGGATAGGTTATCTGTAAGATGGAAAGATAAATTTATTTACCTTCCTAGAGTTATTTCATGGGCACAGTCTACCTATGATTAGTTATGTAAGGATTCCTTTGATTTGATGTATAATCTTTTTTATTTTATAGTGTGGATCAGCCATTTGTGAATGTCCTAATTCTGTCCAAACTACTTCAGTGTAGTAATCCATACTTTTATTTTAATCTTTCTCTCTCTCTTTTTTTTTTTTTTTTTTATTTTTTAAATTATTTTTCCCAATTAGCTGTTACTGTATTAAATGGCTTGCATCGTCATCTATCTTTCCCTTCTAGGGTATATCAGATCCTAGATTTTTGAGGTCTCAGTTTCCTTTGTGCAAACTGACAGTCAGCTTTCACATTCGTTATGAGGCATTTCCTTTGTTTCCAGTGTTAGTCTAAGTACCTTTTGTTGCAGCTTACTGATGCTTTCCAGCTTTCTATAGTCTTTATATAATATCTTTAAAAGAAAAGCTCAGAGTATTCCAAATGAATCTATTTTACTGCTTGATATGTGTTTAAATTCTGTTTCACACATCTCACTTCTAGAGACATAATACATGCCAAAACTTTGTTTACCTTCTTGCTGCTACCAGACATTGTGCAGATGGCTACTGGTTTATCTTTAATCACTCTCAGGTCTTGCTGAAGCTCTGTTTTATAGAAAAGTATTCTTATTTGTGCTATAAAATTTGCATCATATGCTTCTGGTCTCCATTTCCACATTTCCTTACACAAGAAATAATCATATCCTTTCCAATCAGACTGAAGTTTAGGACCATGACATAGGGATGCTTTGGAGAAAGGATACTTCCTTAGAACTGCAGAAAAATTTTGCAGATGCTGTTTCTGCAGCTTTTATTTTTTTATTTTTTTTTCTCATTCAAGGAAATGTGGTGAGTCATGTCAACCGATGACTCAGAAATCAAGTGGCTTAAGAAGTTTGGGAATGTATTCCGTATCCAATAATACTGAATATAGCTATCTTATAGTTAATAACAGGCCGTACTCAACCATGTAGTGTCAGAAACCCATGATATATTTGCAAGTCCAAAAATTAGTTAACAAAATATTCTGAAAAAAAAGTCCCTCTGGAGTGCCTATATTTGTGCCCAGTACAACATTTTCTGTCCCATATGATTTAATATTCATACACATTATCTCCTCACAACATATATATATATTATATAAACATACATATATATATTTATATATTTACAAAAGGGATATCAACCATGGAATCTGCATTTCCACTTAAGAAGGAACAAAACAAATCATTTAGGAATGTGAATTGGCAGAGCTGCTAGGTCACAAAAAGTGTTCTGTTTATAAATCATCCATTCAGAATCTCACTACTCCAAATAAACTACATGTGCACTCTGTTATCAAACTTGTTAGGAATATTTTACATTATCTATAAGCCTATGAAACTGTAGGCTGTAGTGTTGAATGTGCAAGTTTAAATACATGTTTAGTTTGGTGTATGAAATACATAAATGAAAGTAAAAAAGACGTACATAAAATGCTGTATTAAGCTGTAATAAGTATGTAATAAATGCTGTAATAAGTAACAGGTTCAGAGGCACATTTAAGTGTCTTCTGACCTTTCTCATCTCTCAGGTTATACATACTTTTGTAAATGGAATGTATTGTTTAAGTATTTGTCAGAAAACAAAAGTACTTTCTATATTCTGTTTCAGGAGAATCTGATCCTTTTTCTCTGATTTCTTAAACAAAGTGTACTGAACAGAGACACCAAAGATAAAGAAAGGATCCCCAAGGGGAAACTAGGACTTGCTGTTTGAGCAAGTTATTTTTATTGCAGAAATTTTTTGTGAATTTCAATAAATAAATTAACAAAAATCATCTGCTTTGTTCTGATCTCATCTCATTCCAAACAGTTAGGAAGATATTTAAGACACAGTTGAGAGAGACCGAAAGCATTTTCATTATGCCCTGTCATCTGATTCTGTTTTCCAACAAGCTCTTCCAACCAGCTACTCAAATCCAAGGGCCTATTTTAATGTACTACACAGAGAAAATTCTTGTCTTTCAACTTTCTGCTTATTTTTTTACCCTTAGGAAGTTAATCTTTTCACTAGGCCATGCCTATTGTAGTGTTTTACTCCTGTTCATTCATGCCATTTTACAAATAGGTCATCCTGTTTTCACGGAAACAAAGTCACTCCTGACAGTCCCGAAGGGTTTAGAGTAGCACATAAACACAATGCAGGACTTCAGCTTTTTATTTTATTTTATTTTATTTTATTTTATTTTATTTTATTTTATTTTATTTTATTTTATTTTATTTTATTTTATTTTATTTTATTTTATTTTATTTTATTTTATTTTATTTTATTTTTATCTTTCACAGAGTTTTTTAATTCATTATTATGTTTTCTTTAAGATTTTCAACAAGAGTCATGTATTTTAATCTTCCACTTAAACCATCAGAACAGATTTCAGTTTCACAGCCCAAGTCAAGGTCATTCCCTTTGGTGTTTCAAGCTAAATACTCTATCTTGAATAAATAAATAAATAGGGGGATATTTCCAGGTTTTGTGCAGAAACAAAGACTTCTTGTGGGGTAAAGGGAAAATTAAATAGTTGCGAGTTGTTACATTACAAATGAGACATGTCTCTTTTCTATCTGATTAAGATCACAGGCTTAAATATGATTTCATATAGCCCTGACGACTATCTGGCTACCAGGCTGTGATTGCTCTTTGGTTATCAAGTCAGACAGGGATTCTCTACAGTATCTTTCCTTCTGCAAGTTTAGCCTGTGCTGGTACATTCCCACAGAAATATTTCTGTCTTGGATAAACTAACATTTTATAGCAGCCAGAATCAACATATAGTTAAACAATTCCTATACATGTATACATGTATATGTATATAATCACATCTGAAGAATATGTGTAAATGAGGGAAAGAGATTACTTTCAGAGATGTACTGATATTAGCTACTCAGTTTACTGAATACTTTTGTTTATCAGCAAAAATCTGTGAATTGTTTTTCTTAAACCTGCAGTCATTCATACCGAGTTTTTAAAATATTTAAGTGCAGAAGAAATGAACTTTTTATTCAGCCAAAGACAGCTTTCTCTGTACTTTACTAATAGGATTTTTACCCTAGTCTGTCTGAACCATTTATATTATATAAAAAAAATCATTAATACAGGTCTGCTTTAAACCTGTCGATCAATACAAATCATATCAAATGATATATGGTGGTTTATATATTTGGATTATTGCCACCACCAAATGAAAAAATATTCTACTTCAAAGCAGAGGTGACCCACAGCAGAGAATAATGGAAAAAGAGCCAAAGGGTTTATTAAATTTGACACCTAATCTTTCCATCAGCTTATAAAAATAAGACTGTTCTGCAGTAGTGGCCTAGAGCATTAAAGAAGCATAACTGAAGGATGCAGTGTTCTGAGCCACAGCTGTAAAAATACTGTTTTAATATAAATGGTGACTAGCATGTTCTTATTTATTTTGCCATACAATCATGTAGTTGTCATGGACTACACTGAAAAACTGTTGCATTTAAGAATATGAAGTATTGTAATTTATCTAGGAAGATGGCAAAAAATTAATTTACTTAATGTAATAAGTACTACACCTAAAATTAAGAAGCTAATGTTGTGACATTGAGCATTGTATCACTGTTGTAAACCATTGTACCAATAAAAGATACAACCTTTTAAGTGCCAAGTTCTGTAGCCTCCTAACAGTGACTCAATTGATGGACATCTACGCAAATTGCAAAACAAGATTACCGCATACTCAAATCACTCTATGAAATGTTCTGGAAATACTTTTAACATCAAGAAGACCCCATAGTTAAGCATTCCTCTCTGCAGGGATGTAATAATGAAGAATAAGAGTCTAAACCTCCAAATCAGGATGTCTGTCACACCTTCTAGTACGGTATTACTCAAACACATTTGTGCCTTTAGGTATTGCATTCAGGAAGCCTCACACTCCTCAACTTTTTTTCAAGGAATTTTCAGAGACACTCAGTTTTTCCCTTTTGTCTGAGGATGACTTTACTCAATACATTTTGCAAAAGTTCTCCAGAGTACTTCCCTCAAGTTCCACATCTACTTATGTTTCTTCAGGCAGCTGTTTTGTAATATTCCTTCTGAGCCTTGAACTCACAACCTCAGTAGGACTATTTATTTATTTATTTGAGAACTATGAAGTTGTCATGTTTCACTTATATCTTCTAATTGTTTGATGGGCCTAAACACAGAAGTTCCTATGGCACAGCTTGTATGAATTATCTGGCAGGAAAGGAAAAATGCACAGTGGTTGAGCAGTGATTTGTACTCTTTTTTAAAGACCTCAACCACTCTAAGACTCCACACCAAAAGCAGCCTTAGGAGGAATGTTTGTCAGAATTATACGTCTCCTAGGCATGCTGAGATTGTCTCAGGGTGGAGAGCAGTGGTGTCATTTCTATCTTTTCTCCACCTATTCTCTCCAGCACTGGTGTGTATCACTCTTCATTAAAGTATGCATTTGAAGTCAATGATCAGAGATAGGATGGAAATGCGTGTAATATCTGGCCTAGGCATGAAGGACATTTTACAATATGAACACAGAGTCTTTTCTATATAAACTTAAGAATTTAGATAATAATAGTGGGAAAATCAAAGTACACAATGGGAAAAATCAAATTTCAAAGTAAATTAACATCTTGGTGGGTTGATGTTCCAATCTTGGAAATCAGACTTCTCTGATAAAACCTTGACAATCAAAATACTGTTGTGCACACAAAGAAGCATTGCACATATGACATTAAGACCTTGGTTTTAGCCAGATTTATATTTTAACTGCTTAATTTCCCAATTTTTTTACTTGCTACAGAAGTCTCATTAATAATGCAATGAAAAATGTTGTACAAGGGGAGAAAAAACAAGCAAACAAAACAAAACAAACAAACAAGCAAGAAACAAACCCAAACCAACCCAACCCAAACCAAAAGAAAATACCATCCAAAGGGACCTGGACAAGCTTGAGAATTGGGCCCATGTGAATCTAATGAGGTTCAACAAGTTCAAGAGCAAGGTGCTGCACCTGGGCTGGGGCAATCCCAGACATGACTACAAACTGGGTGAAGAACTCATTAAGAGCAGCTCTGCAGAGAAAGACTGGGGTGTTCTGGTGGACAGAAAGCTTGACATGAGAAAGCAATGCTTGCTTGCAGCTGAGAAGACCAACTGCATCCTGGGCTGCAACAAAAGAGGAGTGGTTAGCAGGTCAAGGGAGGTGATTGTCCTCCTCTACTCTGCCCTTGTGAGGACCCACTTGCAGTACTGTGCCTGAGCTGGAAGCACCAGCACAAGAAGGACATTGATCTGTTAGAGCAGGTTGAGAGGAGGGCCACAAAGATGACTGAGGGGCTGGAGCACCTCTCCTGCAAAGAAAGGCTGAGAGAGCTGGTGCTGTTCAGCCTACATACAATTGGGGAACTAAAGGCCGGTGAGCCTCACCTTTGTGCCCGGGAAGATCATGGAGCAGATCCTTCTGGAAGACACATTAAGGCATGCATGAGATAAAGAGGTGATCTGAGACAGCCAGCATGTCTTCACCAAAGGCAGATCTTGCCTAACCAATCTGGTGGCCTTCTATGATGGAGTGACAGCATCAGTGGACAAAGGAAGGGCGATGGATATCATCTCCCTGGATTTGAACAAAGCCTTTGATATGGTCCCTCACCACATTCTTCTCTCTAAACTGGAGAGGTATGGATTTGAAGGATGGACTGTTAGGTGGATAAAGAATTGGTTGGCTGGTTGCAGTCAAAGGGTTTTGGTCAATGGTTCTATGTCCAGGTGGAGGCTGGTCACAAATGGTGTCCCTCAGGGGTCAATCTTGGGACCAATGCTCTTCAACATCTTTATCAGTGAGATAGACAATGGAATCAAGTGTACCCTCAGCAAGTTTTCAGATGACACCAAGCTGAGTGGTGCAGTCGATACAACAGAGGGAAGGGATGACATCCAGAGGGACCTGGACGAGCTGGAGAAGTGGGTCCATGAGAAGCTAATGAGGTTCAACAAGGCCAAGTGAAAAGTGTTGCACTTGGGCTGGGGAAATCCCAGGTATTTATATAAGCTAGGTGAAGAAGAACTTGAGAGCAGCCCTGCAGAGAAGGACTTGGGAGTCCTGCTGGACAAGAAGCTGGACATGAGCCGTCAGCACGTGTTTGCAGCCCGGAAGGCCAACTATGTTCTGGGCTGCATCAAAAAAGGGGTGCCCAGGAGGGAGAGGGAGGTGATTGTCCCCCTCTACTCTGCTCTTGTGAAACCCCACATGGAATACTGCATGCAGGCTTGGAGCCCCCAGCACAAGAAGGATTTGGAGCTCTTGGAACGGGTCCAGAGGAGGGCCACTAAGATGGTCAGAGGGCTGGAGCACATCTCCTGTGACAAAAGATTGAGGGAACTGTTTAGCTTGGAGAAGAGAAGGCTCTGGGTAGACTTAATTGCAGCCTAGTACTTGAAGGGAGTGTATAGACAGGAGGGGAAACACCTTTTTACATGTGTTGATAGTGATAGGACAAGGGGGAATGGTTTTAAACTAAGACAGGGGAGATTTAGGTTAGAAATTAGGAGAAAGCTTTTCACTCAGAGGGTGGTGAGGCACTGGAACAGGTTGACTGGAGAGGTTGTGGATGCCCCATCCCTGGAGGTGTTCAAGACCAGGTTAGATGAGTCCCTGAGCAACCTGATCTAGTGGCTGGTGTTCTTACCTATGGCAGGGGGGTTGGCACTAGATGATCCTTGAGGTTCATTCCAACCCAAACTGTTCTGTGATTCAAAACACTTTCATAGTGCTTTACTTTAGCACTATGCTTAGCCTTCCAGTGTTCTTCTGTACCCTGGGGTTAAAAATGTTGGTCTTCCTGAAGAGTTGTATGAGGGGAGATTTATCATGTACAATTATGATTCTGAGATATTTCCTGGAGGGATTATGAAGCCTAGAATTAAGGCTTCTTTCTGCTCAGTTTTGGGTTCTGCTTGGGGTTACTCATATGTTTTATCAATACAGTTTTCTTCCTCCTCATTGGTTCCTGGATAAAATTTGAAAGCTGCAAAGCAAACATCCTAGTCTCAAACCACAAAAACAGCTATCATTGGCTCTAAGTGACCCCAGAGTTTTGTCAAACTTCTATCACATGTAGCTTTAATTAAGTTTAAGCAACTATTGGGCAGACATTAGATCCTTGAGTTACAAGTTACAAGTGACCATTGTTACAAATTAAAAACAGCTCAGGACAAGGCAAACTTGGCAAATCCTGAGACTCAGTACTGTCAAGTTAATGCAAGGCTTGTAAGTCCATTACTAATGGTCTCTTATTAGTAATGGTAAATATCATATCTGCCATGTTATGAACTTCTAAGTTTAACCATCTAGTTTCAACTCATAACAATTTTATGAAAAGCCAAGCTTTTGCCATACTGAGCAACACACTGGTCCTGTGCTCATCTAAATGTTTTAGTGAATTTAAATCACTAGATTTCAAGATTTCAATTTCAGTACCACAAGTGGGTTAGACACTTATCTGGTATAATCCACATACGGCTGTCAAAGTCAATTAAACTGCTATAACATGAGAGCAGGATTATATCCACTACACTTTTAACCACCTATTAAAAGGAAATAGACCTCATCTACTTTTGCTGAGGATGGAGATAAGACATTCATTTCAAAGGCTTTCTATCTTTACCTGTAGCTTTCTTGGTTTCTTTCCTCTTCCTGGCTGAACTTTATGAGCTGCTGCATCTGTTAGGCAAAATGACATTCTAACTTAGCCTCTGTTAATTTCTTGAGAGATCTAAACATATAAAATAAATTTATGTAAGTACACAAAGTGCACATGTAGAGAGTTGATTGTTATGCTTTTTCCATTCCATTTTTTCTACCATTCCTGTAGCATGTCTGTCCAATATATAATTTTTCATACTGTCCAATAATTATTGCATGACATCAGTGCTGAAATCTAAGAGACTATGTGCTTAGGTTCCTTTCAAAATTCTTCATTTTAATTGGTGTTTTGCACTCTACATTAGTACACAAATAAATTGGATATTTAAATAAAAAATCAGCATCTTTTTATTCAAGACTGTAGATAGCACAGATGAAAATTTAGGTGGCTGTTGATTGTACTCAGCAAAAGTGTCTTCCTGATAGGAGCTGAAATATTTTTTCCAGTAGGAAGCCACAACTCAAGTGCATGTTTTAGCCTTCCTACCATTAAGAGGACTCATTAATTCTAAAGAAATTACTGTGAATTCTAAAGCAACTACTGGCCCCCAGTAGGATGAATGCAAACACCCAGGCAAACCTCCAGGCAGTTCATGCAACCACAAAGCATTCAGGCCGTGGACTATACCTAGTGCTGCTGATATAGAAGGTGACAGCACACACACCTGTGGGAGGTGTGCCCAGGTAAATGAGCTGCTCTGTCTGGTGGCCAACCTTCAGGAAGGAGTGGGAAGACAGCCCCTGTCTGCCCACACAGTTTCCATTACTGAATAGGTATGAGGCTCTGAGCGTGGTAGGTGGAGGATCTGAAAAGACAGAGAAGGAAGTATCTCTGCAAGTAAATCTGAGCAGTAAAGAGAAGACAACATACAGGAAATTCTGACAGATCTAGTTATTCTGGGTCTTTTGTTTATCTCGGAAGTGGTCAGGCAGTTAGATTTGATGATCCATGTAGGTCTCTTTCAACTGAACGACTCTATTCTAAATGTGAAAGTAAAATTGAGTAAACATGTAATTATGAGAGTCAAAGATACCATAGTAACACACAGAGATAAGAATTTATGCATGTTTGTAGTATTTACCTTGAGAAACTGTATTAGAAATTAAATCACTTTCATATTCCGTTGATAAAGGTATTAAGAACTTTATACAGGTATATACAGATCTACCCAGTCTAGAAAAGCTGGGCAAATAGATCAGCAGAGGGAGCTGAATAGTTACACTTTTCCTGCATGTGGAGACAAGACAACCATTACAACGACACTGTACATTTGTTTGTGACACTTTCCTATTAAGTATTTCTTATACAGCTGTCTTCCCAAAGGAAGCCTTAGTTTCTACTCTGCTCTCCTATTTCGTCCTCAGCACCTAATCTTAATGAACAACCTATTCACGACAGAAAGGTTTAGATGGGAAACTTGGGAAAAATTATCCTAAGCTTATTCAAGATAGGCCAATGGTTTCCCATTTGCAGCACAGGGAATACTACAAGATTACTGGAAGGTATTATTTGTCAAGTTATACCTATATCAAAGAGAAAGAAATAATCTTAATGTTGAAAATGATCCAGTGGAAATGAGGAAAGAAGTGGTTAAAACATTCCCATAACTTACAGAATGAATCATTGTGACTAAAAAGATTATATTGCTGTTTAAATAAATGAAAATGTTTATTAGAGAAAATATTTGTTTTAAAAATACAGAAAGTGAAATTAAAATTATGAATGTCATGGTAACTCTGTCCTGTCATCTTTGTTTGTTCCTTGTTTTTTTCCCGGAGCCCCAGTCCCCTAACTGCTAACGCTGCTTGTTTGCTGTTCACTGCCTGCTCTTCACTGCCTGATGCCATGGAAAGGGAACTGCTTTGCTAAATCCTACCAGAAAGAATCTAGATATAATTGGCCAAGATCCGAGCCAGATGAATGCAAATTGTACCAACCTTGTTTTCTGCAATCCAGGATATCTCCACAAACACTGTCACTTTAAATATGTGCATGTCTTCCTGCCACATCCCATCAACTCACATACTCGCTGAGTGTCATGATATTCAAGACTATTCTCATGAACTGTGACACTGAGCTCTCGTAATATCAGTATTCTGAATGAAAAAAAAAAAAAGCACATTGTAACCACGACTGACACTTCAAGGAAACTCTAGATAGAGCTCTGGACCACGTAGGAATGAGAGGACAAATTTTTGGCAGTGCAAATGAGACACTTACTGGATTCACAACATAGTCCACAAGAACATCTCTATATATTTTCATATATATTGTATAATATTGTGATGGTTTTACTTAGGTGGGTGGCCGAGCTCCACCACAACTGCTCTCTCACTCCCCCTCCTCAAAGAGGAATGGGAGAAAATAAAATGAAAATGGCTGAAAGGTTGAGATAAGGATGAGGAGATCGCACAGTAATTATTGTGACGGGCAAAACAGACTCGGCATAGGGAGATGGTAAGATTTATTGCTTATTACTAATAATCTAGAGAAGTGAGAAACAAAGGAAAGAAACTAAAAGCACCTTCCCCCCCAACCACCCTTTTCCACCTCCTCCCCCAAGCAGCGCAGAGGAACGGGGGAATGGGGATTATGGTCAGTCTATAGAGCTTCTTCTCCGTCGCTCCTTCTTGGTCACTCTTGTCCCCTGTGCTGTGGGGTCCCTCCCACAGGATTCAGTCCTTGATGAACTGATCTGGCATGGGCTTCCCACAGGCAGCAGCTCTTCAAGAACTGCTTAACAGGGGTCTGTACCACAGGGTCCATCCCTCCGGAGCAAACTGCCCAATCTGGGTCCCCCATGGGCAGCAGCTCCTTCCAGGTCACCTGCTCCACTGTGGTCTCCTCCATGGGCTGCAGCATGGAACCCTGCTCCACCATGGTACTCCATGGGCTGCAGGGGGAAAGCCTACTTCACCACAGTCTTCTCCACAGGCTTCAGGGGACTTCTGCTCCAGCGCCTGGAGCACCTCTCCCCCTCCTTCTTCACTGACCTTGGTACCTGCAAGGCCGTTCCTCACTCTCACTCTCCCAGCTGCAGTGTGGCACAGTGTTTTTTTTTTTTGTTTTGTTTTGTTTGTTTTTCCCCTGTCTTAAATATGGTCTCACAGAGGCTCAAAACAACATCACTTATTGGCTCAGCTCTGGTCAGCAGTGAGGCCCTTACCTAACATGGGGCAGCTTCTAGATTCTTCTCAGAGAAGCCACCCCTATGGCCCCCTGCTACCAAAACCTTGCCACATAAACCCACTACAAAAAAAAAATCACATAGTCTAATACAAAAGCAATAAATGAACATGTGGGAACCCTTTCTGCAAAATTGAACTTTTCTCTCAGACCACCAGATGTTTCCAGCCATGAGATGAACATCAGTATTAACAGAAACCTTGATGAAATGGGCTTAGTTTTAAGCTTCTTTGTAGATACGGGCTTAGCACATCTCTGAGCAGACCCTATAAAACCCCTAAGGGGTTTCTACAAACCCCTAAGAGTCTGTACCCCTCCATTGAATTTTCTGTATATTTACTTGTCCCGAAGCAATTGCTCCATATGAGAAAAAAAAAACGAAAAAAAAAGAAAAAAAAAGTTTGGAGAGACTGAATGCCAGCTGCTAAACAATGCAGAAAGGCAGAAAGGTGTTAAGGACATTATAATTCACTGTGAAAAAGGCTGAAGCTAACCCAAGCACAGTCAAGACTGACAGCAAACTCTGGTATTTGTCTGTCAGTATTCAATTCTTACATATGCAATGCATTGAGAATAGATTTTATAAAGTATAATATGAAGTTATTCTGAACATGCATTATTACGGTATGTGTGTGTGTTAAGGAAAAAGAAGCAGAAGTATAGAAAAACAAAGTGCCAGGGGAAAATAATGAAGGAAGAGAGTTGTAGCTGGCTGTTGGCATTTATTGTTTGTTTCTTTGATCAGTCTGTGCTTGCTGTACCTCACAGGATTGGAATTTTTGATGGCCAGGTGCTCTCAGTTTGCACCACACAGAATTTTTGCTGACATCTAATTATTTTGTTCTACAAATACTTTCTGGAGGCACTACACCTTTTGCTAATAGCCTCTCCACCCCTAAATGTGGCATTGGTTCAGAATTGGGATGTCTCCGAACCACAAGTCCATCGATAACTACTCAAAGGATGCCGGAAGACAGGTTTGATGCTTTTACTTGCTATGATTTTTCAGTATCCAGCATAATTTTACTCTATATAGCCAAAAGCAGCCTACTCAGAGTTATTTGCCATTTTGTCTTTCTGTTCAGATCCAGGTTATTACAGAGAATTATGTCCCCAGTCTCTCAACTGAAGTGAGACCACACCACATCCTGTTTGAGCAATGTCATACTAAACCAATCTTACGTTCTTCTGAATCTAAACTCTACATCATGACAGAGACCGTCAGATCTTTGCCTTAGACCAACCATTCCCAAACTAGAAATCATGTTTCTGGAAGTGTGACCACAAGAGGTGTTATGAATACAGACACAAAGTATAGTTGAGAACTGCTGCCTTAGATCCCAATCTATAACTGGTTTGCATGAAATATGAAAAACATGAATTAATATAGGCACTATTAAGATGGCTCTAAATTCCTAGAAGAGAATCCCCTTGGAGGGAATATTCTGAAGTCAAGGCATAATTTTCCACTCTGCACTGCTAATGTATACAACACCAGACAGTCCATTGCATAGGCAGCTTTGCTTGTTGGTACTGTTTTTAAAAAAGGAACATCTGAAATTAAAAACAAATAAGTAACATAAAATAATAACTATAAAGCAGCGAAACCAAATCAAAAGCAAACCAACTAACCAACCAACCAACAACAGCAACAAACAACAACGAAAGACAACCAACCAATCAAAACCTTCAACCTGCTGTGACTTACATACAAAAGGAAAATACTAGATTTTCATGTCATGCAGCCTCTGATGCACCTTCTTCTCTCAAAAGCAATCTGGGAAAGAAACTTGAAATTGCTTTGTATTTTTTTCAGTATACCATGCCACAATACAGTTGAACATTTTTACCATGTCTGCCTTCTGACTATGTGGACCTTTCTCCTTACAGTAACTGACTTCTTATTTCATTGTAGTTTCATTGTACTTTGGCAATGGACAGAAATTATCTTGCACTCTTATGCTGATCTTTCTTTTATGAGGATTTCAGAAAAGAGGCAAATTAACAAAGCTGATACTTGTACTACAGTACATTATCTTTTGCCTACTATAGTGAGAACTGTAGAAACTGGCATACAATGGAGAGGAACTATTCTCTTCTGGATTTTAGTTCATTGCCTACATGTATCTTGACAACTTATAGAATGTTCTTACCATTTTTTTCTCCTCCAGCAATATTTTTAGAATAAACTAGAGCAGACCCTCTTTCATTTGTGTACAGATTTTGACAATCATTCAGCAGAGCACTCAGGCATATTTTTCTATCTATTTCTGTTCAAGTCTGCATATAAACACCTGTGCAAAGACAAACAGACAGGATATGTGTAATGAAAAGTGTTAGGTAAACTTAAATGTGAATGGAACAAAGGTCTCACTTCATGTTGCTGTAAGTACATCTGGAAAGTCAACTCTCCTTGTTTTCAGCTCCTCCTTTCCTTCAAAGGAAAGATATAGACAATGCTGCTGTCATAGATAGATAGATATTGCTTTAAATGGAGAAGAAAAATGAAGGTGCATGAAAAGACTGAAGATACCATAGAACTACCTGTCAGGTCTTTTCTGGCCCAGTGATAATAAACAAACTGAGATCAACAAGGTAACAGATTCACACATCATTCTTAAAAGGAGGACCAGTCCTATGTAATGTCCCTGCAATTTTTATCCGTGTTTTGTGTTTCATGTTAGCCCACAGTAATATACTTCAGGCATGGTATGATATAGCACAACAAATTCCAGGGTTTCTGTATTTTAACATTATTCCTGTCCTTATTTAGTATCTAATAACTAGAACTGTATTTATTCATTTATTTATTTTACAGAAATGAGGTCAATATACCCTCATTCTTATGAAAAAGTGTTTTCTAAAGTATTCCACAACAGTGTTCTATTGAGTGTCCACATCTAGACATTGGAAAAAGGGGGCTACAGGCCAGCATCTGAGAGGAGATCAGGGGCTGCCCAGTGTCAGGTACGGCTGGTTCCAGCCAGATCCACAATGCCCCCACTGCAGCCACAGCTAAGCCAATTGGTAAAGCTGGTGGAACCTCTAGGAAAACATAACTGAGAAAAGGCAGAAACGTCAGACAGGCACAGGAGTAAAGGAAAAATGAGAGAGAAACAACCTCGCAACTCCAGAGTCAGAAAAGGAGAGGGAGGTGGTGCCCCAGGTGCTGGAGCAGAGATTCACCTGAGGACTATGGAAGAGACCATGGTGGAGCAGGTATTTCCTTGCAGCCCACAGAGAGGACCATGACAGATATTTACACCATAGCCTGGGGTGGAGGAGAGCACTCTGTGCTGTTTCCCAAAGGAACAACAGCCCATGGAGAGAGAGGACCCCTGCTGGATCAGGGGGAAAATGCGAGGAGGAATGAGAACTGACCACAACCCCCTGAACTGCTTCTGTGGATACAGAGGAATTGGGAATGAGAGTGTGGCTGAGCCTGGGAAAAGACTTGTGTGTGGGGTTGTTGTTTTAAAGTTTTGCCCTTGTTTCTCAGTATCTGACCCTACTTTAATTAGAAACAAAATGAATTTTCCCCAAGATGAGTCTGTTTGGCTCATGATTGTGGCTATTAAGTGATCTCCCTATCATCTTCATCTTGACCAATGAGATTGTTCATCTTATTTTGTCCTGTCAAGATGGAGCAGTGGTAGAGTGGCTGAGTGGGTGTGTGGCATTTGAGCAAGGTCAACCCAATGCAAGTACAAATTGCTCCTGTCACAAGAGGTACGTGGAACAATTTCTGCATGGTTCATGTACAATTTCTACCAACTTCAATGGTGCAGGGTTAGGTCAGTTTCACACATAGGAATATCACCTTAATGATGCTGCATTATCAAAAGAAGACTTAGAAACTATTTTCAAGCTACTTAGAGAGTGAAGGCTTTAAATAGTTGTGATTTTAGCAAGAAGGAGGTGCTTATGTACTTACCTCCAGGGAATATGTTCAGTGACCAAGACAAGACTGTTTGTGATTGGCTAAAGATATCAGTCATTGCTTTGTGAGAGGATTATTTAAATAATACTGGAGAGTGTCTTAGTGGGGTCAGAATATCATTGGGTGTAGAGGTAGATTTTCATGGAAAAGCTAGCATTCTGAATGTGTTTTACCTAACTTAAATAAAAAATAACATAGAACACTTGTTAGGATAATTGTGGATGCATTGGCAAACTTTGCAGGAGTTCTTTGCTGCTTACCAACATTAAAGCTCTACAAGAAGAGAAATTTTAAACTAAGACACTGTAAAGTGCACCACAATTATCTGTGACAAGCATAAGATAATATTTTATGTGTTAGGTACATTTTATCAACTGTTCTTTATGGTACCTTGCAGAATAAGATCATCTACATGCAAATATAAGACATATGAAATGCACTGCTGAAAGAATGAGATTGATGATTTTTTATTTATGTATTTATTTGTTTTAATTTGTATGATTTTTGCCTTGATTTTCTGTGGAAACATTTAGCATTTGAAAAATACAAGATGTAGTGAACATCAGTACATGTTTCTAAGTTCATTTCTTCACATCATTTAAAAATTAGATGGGCTTGTTATTATAAGAATGAGGCATGTTGGAAGAACTGAAACATTTGAATCCACATAGGTTGTTTAACATAATGGCAGGTTTATATTATATTATGTTAAGATGCAGTCCTTAAAGTATATTTACAATTGAAACTGCTTACAAGTTAGTCAGTGAACTTTCTATTCAGTGAATTAGCCCGGTGAGTTTTGTCAGAAATTGACCCACAGTAAGTGCATGATGAGACAGCAATTTTTCTCAGATTCAAAATTTATTTAAAACTTATTTTCTAACTTACATGTGAAGTTATTTCTAACTTCACATCCTTATGTTCTTATTTTCTAACTTATTTGGATATTTTTTGTGCCTTCTTACACTTCTGAAAATCACAGATAAGTATATACTGAATCTGAGATTTGAGAAACAGCAAAATTGGATGAAGCTATAGTATCTGGCAGATGAGAGACCATTCTCTTTTTCAAAAATTCCACAGTTGCTGAGGTATCACCTCTTACTTCTCCATTTCCAAAAGTGGCCATGGAGGCTGTGGAGGGTTAACCTTAGCAGGCAGCTAGGCCTGCACCCAGTTCAGGGAACAGAGCGGCAAACAGAGGTCTTGATGTTGTTCAAGCACCACTCAGTGATAGCTGAAACATTGGTGTGTTATCAATATTGTTTTGGTGACAAATCTGAAACACAGCACCATATGGGTTGCTGTGAAAATAGTTAACTCTATCCCAGACAGACCGAGTAAAAAGGTTTACAGAAGACTGAATATTCTTAATCAAGAGGTCTTAATATTCTATAACAAGCTAAAATACATAGTGAGCCAGGATATTTTCCAATCACAACATCCATTTGCAAGCCCACGTTTTAGTGAGTAGCTTGTTTTGAAGCTGTGGCAGTAGAGTTTTCTTTGTTATACGTCACCAATGTTTTTTTCTTGTTGCAGAATAAAAATTCATGATCAAAAATTCCTTTTATTTTTGGAAGTAGAAGAACAATTTGAATACCTTTGTCCTCTCTCTCTCTCTCTCTCTCTCTCTCTTTTTTTTTTTTTTTATTTTTTCTTTTTTATTTTTTTTTTTTTCTGTTTGTTTGTTTTAATTATACAGAGAAAAATATTTTTCTCTCTTGGAAGTCTGGGAAACTGGAAGTGATTTCTTCATGTACTCATAACTGCATTTTTTTTTTTGCTGTTGATATTTATGCTATTTTTTGCATTAGCAAGAAAATATTGTTGGCTACTGAGTTTGAAAAAAAAAAATCATGCTACAGCTATTTCTTATGTGTAGACAATGATTTGACCATTAACTGTAAGGTGCATCTGTAAAGTGCAGATTGGTTAAATTCATACTGACCTATTCTATTCATACATGCATCAAACTTTAGCTACAAAAGTTATTCAGCCTCAAATAGTGTTTATTGCCTCAAAAAAGCAACTGCCAATTATTTTATATGCTGACATTGAATTGTCCAATAAATTCAAGTAGTTGGTTGAAAAGGCCATCTCTTGCCTTTAGATGGTCAAAAAAATAGTCAATGAAAACTTTACCTTTGAGTTGTGTTTCGTAATCTTTTGTTTTATTTAGCCATGCAAAATGTGCAACTGATGCGCACCGAGATTATCCTACATGTATATTTTCTCATTGTTGCTTTTCACATCTTTATCTGAAAACATAAGGAAACACATTTGACCTCCTAGTGTTCAAAATAGGAACATGACTTAATGTTCTGTTGTGTAAGAGATTTCTGCCAAAAAGTCAATGTTATTTTTAAGGTTGAACAAAACCAAGGCAGCTAACTCAAAACTGGATATACGTTTTCTGATTTAGGTCCTAAAATTTGATTTGTTCTCCCTACAAAGTCATTAAAAGAAACTTGACTGAAATCATTGCTTTATGATAAAGGAATTTCACCACCTTAATTATATAAATTACTACTGCCATGCGACTTGGAAAAATACATGCTAAAGGTCTATCAAAGACATAATCTCTTCCTTCTTTGCTGAAGTTTTTAAGCATGTGCTTCAAATCAAGCAGATTCTAGAGCGCTTCATAAAATACATTTGGTCTTTTTGCTCCAATGCCTTGACAAATGGAGAATCAAATCAAATAAATGAAGCAAAAGACATCTTTTTTACTGCCTCCTTTCCTTTGTGACTGAGAAAAGAACCTGAGATCTTTCTAATATCAATCCCCCACAAGTCTGTAAGAAGTTGAAATATTACAATGGACATAGCTGTTGCTGACAAAAATATATCTATTTTGTTCCACGATGACCAAACGCCCACAGAAATTGTAAAAGACAGAAACAGAAAATAAATAAATAAATAAACACAAAATAAATTAAGTTCATCAATCTACATACATCATGTTTTTTCTATCTCATTAACTCCATAGCCTTGACAAATGATAAATGCTTGTAATATTGCTGTATTTTAAGTGTATGCTAGAGACTGGAAATACATTGAACAGATTGTTCAAGAAACTGTATTGTTCTTGTTCATTGTCATTAGTGACCTATGTATTTTGATTCTTATGAGGCAATGACATATAATAACAAAGATTATTTTCAAGTCTTATCTTTTGTTCAGCTCATTTATATGGGACATAAATACATCTGTTGAGATAATGCACCAGATGTTATTCAGAGAATGACTATATATTTGGAATAATATCTGTAAAATAATCCATTTTCCAAATGCAAATTACTTTCTATGCATGCCCTTTTCTTCCCAGCATAACTATCCTGTAAAACCCTACTTTTCTAGTGTGTAATTCCTTCACACTGCAAAGCATCATTCAAGATTTTCAGTGGTATATGCCAGTTGTTCCTTTTCAGTCCATGACAAATTTCTTTAATGCACCCTGACAAACATATATTTTCCTTCTGCAAGCATTCATAAAGAAAAAGTACATAGATTTTAATCAGGATCCCCTACCAGCTGAATACAGAATTGTTTTTGCTAAACTTACAGCAAGTCTGTCCTTTGTACCACAGAATAGATAGAAAACAATTTCATTTGAACCAACCACACTTCCAAAAACTCATCTGAAAGCGGGTCTTGGTCTTTTATCTGCACCACAGAAAATACACTGAAGAGTCTTCTGTTCATGCTAACACTTCTCTGTCCTTTATCAATTCAAATGTTTTTCAGATTCCAACCTCTCTGGGCAGTGATTTTTTATTTATTATTTTTATTTATTTTTTAATTATTTTTTGTTAATATCTTGCTTAGTCCAGAAATAACTCAATTCTGATGACACAGAAGTAACAAAATACCAACAACCAGATTTTAAGTCTGTGTGACATACTATAGTCAGCTACCTGCTGTTTAAATGCATGGCTTCTGCATTTAAACACAAACACACTGAAAGTACCACTCCATTCCTCTGCAGATCTGTTGAAACGTTAGGCTAGTGTTTCTCAAAGTGTTTGTAAAGTTAGTGCTTGTGGTATAGTTTCCTCCATTCCATTTCCATTACACCAACTACTAGAAGTACATATGGCATAATGTGTAGGACATTTATTCTGATACTGAAGAGTAGGCTACCACAGTCATTGAGAAAAAATTTTCCACAATAAAACATGACATTTGATTTATAAGACATTCCAGCACAAAGCTTCAATGGGATTTTAAACACATCTTCTTTACCTTTTTCTCTACTGTTCTATTTTCATCTTGAAAGTAACAGTCTTTGGAGATTTTTAAAGTCCACCTACCAATAAAAAGTGAATACATTAATATATCAGAAGTTACTTAAAAATTCAAAGCCCTTATCGTTGCCTACAAAATCTTGGAAACATGGCCAAATATGACTTAATTTAAAAATAAATAAACAAATAAAACAGAGAAAAATGACAGTAACAATATTCTAACACATTATTATTGTCATTTTCTCATGGATTTGAAGACAATTGCTTCATTTTCTGTTGCCCACTTCAGTTCTAATGTCAAGGTTGGGAATACTTTGAAGGAATTACATGATTTTACCCACCAAGATACCAGATAGCAGTGATCACTTGCTTTATACGCTAAGGAGAATTTACAATTATAAAGCTATGTCTATTGCAGCACAGACATTAAATCCATCTGTTCATTCAAAGATAGTGTTTCTGGTTTGGGCTGCCGTGTCCAATACAAGTAGAGGACCTTGTAGTGCTCTACCTAGCACAGATAATAACTGCACCAAAGATTCCACAAAACAGACTTCAGTCTTCCAAGAACAGTGACTGAGTAGCTAGTTTGCTAGTCCCTAGAAATGTTCAAGCCCTAGAAATGTTCATGCCTCCGTATCTGACGTGCATTTATCTCCCTTCAAAACACATATGTATAGCTATTTCTAGTGAGGTCATGTGAGCTTACAGGTCTTATAGGCCTGAAAAGAGTAGCAAAATACCATTGGTCTTTTCATATGCATTATCCCATCTCAGAAGACTGGTGTTTGAATGATACTAAGAGCCTGAAAACAAAACAAAACAAAACAAAACAAACAAGCAAAAAACATCTTTTGTCCTCTACTGCCAAATAATAGGGTGAGTATAAGACATGTATGGGGCCCAATGGATTCATCCCAGGGTAATGAAAGAACCATCTGATGTCATTGAGACTTCTCAATTTCTCTTTAACATTCTTGGGAATCTGGAGAGGTCCCTGTTGATTGGAAGCTGGCAGATGTCCCCATCTCCAAGAAGGACAAGAAAGAAGACCCTGGTATTTACAGGCCTGTCAGTCTCACTTGAGTGACTGACAAAATTATGGAGAAGATTATTTTGTGAGGCATTGAAAAACACTCAGACAACACAATCATTTGCTATAGCCAAGATAGATTCACGTGGGGAAAGTCCTGTTTAACTAACAATTTCCCTTTTTGACAAGGTTACACCCCCCAGTGGACAAAGGGAAGACAGTAAATGCAATATTTTTTGTATTTCAGCAAAGCTTTTGATATCATTTCTCATACTATCCTTCTGGACAGAATGTCCAGCATACAGCTAGACAGGTATATGAGATAATGTTTGAACAATTGGCTGAAGGGTCAGGCTCAAGTGGTTATAGTAAATGGGGTTACATCAGGGTGGCAACCAGTCACTGCTGGGGTTTCCCAGGGCTGCATTTGGGGTCAGGTCTCTTGAATGATTTTATAAATGATCTGGATGCAGGACTTAAATGCATACTAAGTTTACAGATGATGTTAAATTAGGAGGAGTGGTTGAGTCCCTGGAGGCCTGCAAGGCCTTGCAGAGAAATCTTGACAAATTAAAGGGCTGGGCAATCACCAACCATATAAAATTTAACAAGAGCAAGTGCCAGACTGTGCACCTGAGACAGGACAATCCTGAATATACATATAGACTGGAGGACTTGTGGTGGGAAAACAGCACACGGAAAGTAATATGGGAATAATGGCAAGCTGTATCTGAGTCAGGAGTGTACCCTGGTAGCCAGGAGGGCCACTGGGGTACACTGGGGTGCATCAAGCACAGCATTGTTAGCTGTTCCGGGAAGTGACTGTCCCACTCTGCTCTATGCCGTTGTGGCCAAATCCCAAGCACTGTGTGGGCACCACAGTATAAAAAAGATGTACAACTGTTAGTGTCCAAAGGAAGGCTGCGGAAATGGTGAAGGGTCTAGAAAGCAAGACATATGAGGAGCAGCTGAGGTCATGTGGTTTGTTTAACCCAGAGAAGCAGAGACTGAAGGGAGGCCTCATCATGGCCTACAGCTTCCTCATGAGGGAGAGTGGAGGGGCAGGTGCTGATCTCTTCTCTCTGGTGACCAGTGATAAGACCTGTAGGAACAGCAAGAAGCTGTGTCAGGGAAAGTTTAGACTGGGTATTGGGAAAAGGTTCTTCACTGGTAGCCAGGCACCAGCACAGTTCAAGAAATATTTAGACAATGCTCTCAGGCATATGATTTGATTTTTAGATAATCATGTGTGGATCCACAAGTTGGATATGATGATCCTGTGGGTCCCTTCTAACTCAGGATAATCTATGATTATAGGAGTCTAAGTAGGCAGAAAGTCATCATTAATGCTGTATTTCTTTGATGCAATTTTTGGTAAGAAATTAAAGATAATCTACAGTTCCAGTTCGTTCCCTAGGAGTGAAATGCTGGGTAATCCTAAAAATAAACTCCTCTGCAAGAAAAGAAAAAGTCAGTGGTTATAATTTTATTCAAATGAATCATATCTCCGTTTAAATAAAAGCATATATGTTGAAACGTGTTTGTGAAGTAAAATTCTAAATGTAGCATATTTATTTCTGCAGTGAGCAAACACAGGTCTTATTTAGATATGAGTTCAATTTATGGATGCACTTAAATAGTAACAGAAAATGAAACCCAGGAATATCTGACACATTGTTTTCAAAGCAAAATACGAACACTTGGACATAGACAATTAAGCATTCCCTATGCCTTCTAGCTGAATATGCAAATTTGACATTCAAATCAGACTTCTAAAAAAAACCTCACCCATGTCAAAACACGCAATTCTTAGAATATGAGGAGTCCAAAGCCTTTTTGCTTTAACTTTAATTACTTTGCCATTATTTCAGTTAAGGGCAAGGGTCTTCAGTAGGTTATCATTTTGCTCTTCCCAACTGGTTCAAAAGTCAAGTAGTTTCCCCTGACAAAACTGTAGTATATGGAATTTTTAGATGAGGAATTTACAAGAGAGTACCATGCAGAGAATTCATTATAGCTTGAAGAGGAAGCTACTTCAAGAAGGTGGCCATGTTGTTTGCATAGTATGTTTGCCTGTTGCAAACTAAGGGTAACTCCTGAACTGATTTAATGAATTGCATGTGTTTTTGGTAGCTAAAAAGAAGCATGGAGCTAGTTCTGGAAGACAGAGGGTCAAAAATCTGATTATATGAAGTAAAAAAATATTTTATGGGATACACTGTTAAGATGTGCATTTACCAATATACATACACAGCACTATCAAATGTATATTAACAGGACAAAGGAATCTAATGAACTACACTTCAGTACCACTTGGCTTTTAAGACTGACAGATGTCATGTGCCTCTCCATTCTCACATGATGCTCTGCTGTCTCGCTTCTCAGGTGAGACTAGGTCTGAGTTTGGATTTAGTATTTCTAGTTCATGGTAAAAAGTCTATTTAGCCAAACCACTCATCTTTGGAGTACTCAGCCTCCCGACCTGGAAGTCTGGGATGGGGAGCAGAAGAACCCCTCCATAGTTCAGGTGGAAATGGCTAGAGACAGGCTGCTCCACCTTGACTGTCACAAGTCATGGGGCAAGATGGAGTTGGTGGAGGTGATAGCTGGGCCGCTTTCCATCATCTATCAGTGGTCATAGTAATCCAGAAAGATCCCAGATGACTGGAGACTAAGTGGCAGCCCATGGCTTGGGCAGGTACACTCTTTGCTGGGTTAAAAACTGGCTGGATGCCAGAGCAGTGGTGAAATACAGCTGGTGACCAGTCACCAGTGGTGTTCCCCAGGGATTGGTGTTGGGGGTCATCCTCTTAATATCTTTATTGATTATTTAGATGAGGGAATTGAGTGCACCCTCAGTAAGTTTGCAGATGACACCAAGTTATGGGGAAGTGTCAATCTGCCAGAGGGTAGGAAGGCCCTGCAGAGGGTCCTGGACAGGATTGGTCGATAGGCAGAAGGTAATGGGATGAGGTTCAACATGGCTAAGTACTGTGTCATGCACTTTGGTCACAACAACCCCATGCAGTGCTACAGGCTTGGGGCAGAGTGGCTGGAAAGCTGTGCAGAGGAAAAGGATCTGGGGTTGCTGATTGATGCTTGCCTGAACATGAGCTGGCAGTGTGGCCAAGAAGGCCAGCGCCATCCTGGCTTGGATCAGGAACAGTGTAGCCAGCATTGATTTTTCCCCTGTACTCTGCTCTGCTGAGGCTGCACCGTGAGTACTGTGTTCAGCTTTGGGTCCCTCACTACAACAAGGCCTTGGAATGTGTCCAGAGAATGGCTACGAAGCTGATGAAGAGCCTGGAACACAAGTCCTGTGAGGAGCAGCTGAGAACTGGGGTTGTTTAGTCGAGAAGAGGAGGCTCAGGGGAGACTTTATTGCTCTCTGCAACTACCTGAAAGGAAGGTGTGGGCAGCTGGGGGTCGGCCTCTTCTCGCAGATAACTAGCTTTAGGACTAGAGGGAACGGCCCCAAGTTGTGCCAGGGGAGGTTGGAAATGAGGAGACATTTCTTCTCAGAAAGGGCCGTCCGGCATTGGAACAGGTTGCACAGGGAGGTGGTGGAGTCACCATCCCTGGGGGTGTTTAAGGAAAGGTTGGACTTGGTGCTAAGGGACATAGTTTAGTGGGTGACATTGGTAGCAGGGTGATGGTTGGACCAGATAATCTTGGAGGTGTTTTCCAACCTTAATGATTCTATGATTCTGCAAACCGGCATCATTGGAAGATCTATGTCATTACCCCAAGGCAACATTTTTTTAACTTTTAGGTATTCAGCAAATGTGCACAAATGAATAATATCAAAAATCCTCATTATATTTAAAGCAGAAAAATGGCCAGAAGAAGTGATATGAATTGAGGAACCAAAGTTTCATTACTCTTGATTAAAGAAGTTATCAGGAGGGAAATGGAAACGTGAAATACGTATCAGGCAGTTTCTACTGCTCTCTAGATAAATGAAGAATGAACCTAACTATTAAGGGTCTGAGCCAATCTGTAATTAAGTTAATTTTCTCTTTTTTGGTGGTGTCAGTCAGACTCGAAATTCTTCTTGCTTGACTTAGACAATCTTTGGTGTGAAATGACTGAAAAACAAGTTCAGCCTATGACATCATTTGGGCTAGCATGAAACCTAAAAAGAAGAAGAGAAAAACATTAGCATAGCAGAAAATCTGTTTATACATACATATGTATATATCATATACACACATAAACATATAAAGGTCCACCAGATCTTAAAAGCATTTACAGCAACAAACACTGTTATGAAGACATCGTTGCCTACGCACAACCTGGCATTGTTGATCTATCCCATTCACACTCTGTGTCTCTTTGTCTTGTGTTTTCTCTGGGATTTCATCAATTTTAGAAAATGAACAGTAGTCTTATTGAGTATTTTGAATCCCAAAGTCTATTTGATAGTCATTGCAGACTTGATGTGCAGCAGTCTTTGTTAAGAAACACTGATCTTTACATAAACAGACTGACCTTTTTAACTGGTATTTTGTCAGGAGGGGCTGAAGGAAGGAGGGGGTGAGAAGAGGGAGAGGGAGCCTGTACTACTTGTTGATGTAGGAGAAAGCGTATTTCAAGGCAAAGGGGAAAGATGGTATGCCTTTCGTTTTTATAACTGCGTCACACATATGCCTACATATTTAACAGCTACTACACCTGGAATGGACACTATATTTTTTTTCTTCATTAACAGTAACATTCTTCCTCTACTTCTTTTCTTCCCCCATAAGAAAAAAAAAAGAAAAAAAAAAAAAAAAAAGCACACAACACCACCACCAACAAAAAGCAGGCTAAATCATTACTAAAAACAAATTACTTTATGATTTTTTTACTATAAAAATGACTTAAAAATGCTGACAGGAGCAAAGCAAGGTGATGCAAATGGGCTTCTTCAATTGCTCAAAAAAGATTGTGGAAGCAAAAAACTGCCTGATTGACATATATACGGACACTTCACCATAGTGCTCAGTGAGATGACTGAGAGAAGACAAAAACCTTTTTGATCAAAAAGGTCAACAGAGATGATGTGTCTTGTGAAGAGCATATGTAGCACAATGAACAAGAGCTGATGTTATACTGGCAACCACCCCATTTTGTCCAATGTATACATCACATGGTGTATATGATCACTTACTGATCCTGGAAAGCATGTAAACATGTTGTAAACATGGCCAAGTTACCTTACTCTCATGTAAAGATGCCAAAACTTCTTGTTGAGCTGCAGCCCATTCCCTGTCAGTGGCTAACTCTCAGTTTATTAATAATAAGCTCTCAGGCTAACTATGCCTATGGAATTATGTGTTTACTTGCCATGAACATGCATGTCTGGTTACAGTCATATATCTAAGAGTGGGACAGAACAGGAGGGGTGGAGGATGGGAAGAAAGATCAAGCTCCACAAATGCTGTCGCTGGCTCCCCTCCCACACACACACCTTGAAATTCAGCACACACTCTGGAGCCACTGTGCAAGGAAAAGGGAGCCAATCCAGCTCGTGATTTCCATACAGAGAGCCAAGAAGCGCAGGGAAGGGGAGGAGGAAGGGGGGAACGCTGCGTTTAGACAGGGCAAGGAGGGGGGCACGGATGCTCCGCGGGAACATTCCCCCTGCGCTTCCCCAGCCCTACCGTCCACCGCCGGTGCCCTCCCTGCAAGAGGGTTCCCCGTGCAGGAGCCGCCGCCTGCCGCCCTTCCCCGCCGGGGATGCTGAGCGGGCCCCAGCCACTGCGGCCACGATGGGGCCGCCGCAGCCGGACGGGCAGCCAGGCGCCGGGGAAAGGCAGCTCCAGGGGTGGCGGGAAAACGTCTGCGCAAAGAAAAAAAAAAAACAACAAACAAACAAACAAAAAAAAAACCCACGCACAACCAATACCCAAAACAAAGGGATCTGAAACAAAGGCTTCTCCGCGGGCAGCGGAGATGCTCAAGGCAGGGGTCCTCTTACCCGGTCGATACCGCCGCTGTCGCTCGCTGGGTTGCGGCTGCAGGAAGACGATGGCCGGCTGCCCGTCCCGGCCGTGCCGCTCTCTCGTGTTCCGAGGCCCGGCGGCGAGCCCGGTGCCCCCTGCCCCGCGCCTCTCCGCGTCCCACCGCGCAGGGCTCTCCGCGGCTGCCCCTCCCCGCGCTATCCCTGTCTCCCTCCCTTCCACCTCCCTCCTCCCTCCCGGGGGCGATCAGAGGATCCTGGCTCCGGCGCGGGGACCCCTCCTGGTGTCCCCACCCCAGCGCCCCAGCCCGCCCCTCTGCCGCAGACAGCGGGACGAGCGCGCCTGCGAGTCACCTGCTGCTCGGTGCAGGCTTGTCTTTGCTCGGCCCGGGTCGGCAAAACCCCTCTCGTCCTGCCCACTATTCAGATCCCCCGGTTTCCTTAAGGATCACCACCACCATCATCAACAACAAAAACAGCAGCAAAACACAAAACAAGAAGCGCACACACACACACACACACACACACACACACACACAAGGCAACACCAAATCGTATCCCCTCCTCTTGCTATTTGGATTTCCTTCCGTCCCCCTCCCCCTGCAGTTTCTTTGGGTCTTGTGCCTCTCCCCCACACAGACACAGACACAGACAGACACACACACACACACAGGCACGCACGGTGTGAATGGTTTTACTTGCCGCTGTGCCACAAGGAGCTGCTGATGGTTTCCAAAGTCCCACCACCACGCAAATCCCTCCTTTAGCTTGAAGCTGAAGATCATGGACTGTATGTTTGGATTCGGGGTGCATTTTTCTCACAGCTGCTTCGCTTCCTGAAATTTCACCCGGTGAGTAGGTTTTATTTCACATTCAGATTGCTCGTCTCCACCAAACAGACCCTTTAAAAAAAAAAAAAAAAAAAAAAAAAAGGAAAGGGAAGGAAAAAGGAAAGGAAAGGAAAGGAAAGGAAAGGAAAGGAAAGGAAAGGAAAGGAAAGGAAAAGGAAAAAGGAACCTTACAATTGTCTCGTCTTGCTTCTCAATCTTTCAATAGCTTGCTTCTCTCCACTTTCTGAGCTCGAAGAAATCCTGAAGCAACAGCCCTATTTGCCCACTCCATTCCACACATTAGTCACAGCTCTCAGCACTAAGTTGCAATCTGCACCGCAGTCTCACATGCACCGTCCTTACCATTCCACTGCTTATTCATCACGTTTTATTAATATTTTCATCAGACACTCTAGCTGCTACATTCTCTGGTTTAACCCATTGCAGACACAGTGACTCACAGGGCTGTTGGAAGGGCCCGGTGTTTCTCTCCGTGTGGGAAGACAGACAGAAATCGCCAGTGGTTACGGGGTTGTGTGTGGAAAGGAGTGGCTGGAGGTCTGCGTGGGGAAATAATGTGGAAAAGTCCATCACTCATACTGATCCCCGAAGAAGCTTGGATTGGACTGGGGGCAGGGAATTGTGCCCCAGATGGGGCTGGAGGGGAAGAGAAGGGATTTTCCAGACCTCTGTCCTGCCGTTTCTGCTCAAAGGGAACAGCTCTGGAAGGGAGGCCGGGCTCACCAGGGGAGCGGAGCGCTGCTGCAGCGCGCTTCTGCCGTGCTGGTGCTTGCCCCCACTGTGCACTCTTGCTGTTGTTCTGAATCCCACTGCACGTCCTGGTTGTATTTTTTACTGTTTTAGGGAATATTTATAATTTTGCTCGCCTAGGGTAAGAACGAGGCATCACCTTCACAAAACATATGCACACACATATATATATATATACACAAACACATATATATATGCATATATATATATACCTGCCGTGTTCCAAAGTGAAGACTGTCTTTTGAATCATGTAGGCACTTCTTTACTTTGACAGAAAAATACAGAAGAGGACCAAGGGAAATAAATTGTTTTTGTTAAAAAAAAAAAAAAAAAAAAAGATCGAGCACCTTTAGAGTGCTATTTCTGGCTAATGCTTCCAACATTTTAGCGTCTCTAATTAGCGGCAGAGATCCACCCACGTTCAATAGCAGAAGGTAGGGAGGGAACGTTACTTCTCACGGGGAGGTATTGACTGAGCTCCATCTAAATCTGTCATTTAGTGTGCGGGATAAGCGTGTGTGTGTGTGTGCAGTCATGTCTCCAAAGCAGTACGTGCATAGATCATGAGAAAGGTGCTCAAGGCTTGCAAGCAGGTAGAGGTGCCAGTGAGAAACACACGAGATCTGAATTTATTGCCTGGTGGCAAGCAGAGAACCGAAAAAATCAATGCCCTCTTCTATATCGTGCTCCCGAGAGTGCTCTGCCCGCCCCACTCCCCTCCCCCACCCCCTACCCCCGCCTCCAAATTTCTGGTTAATGTCGGGAAAGGGGGAGTGAAAAAAAGAGCCCTTCAAGCGTGGGATCCAAAATTCATCCTTCCTCCAGCTCCTCTCTTCTCCCAGCAGCTGGACACCCCACCGCCTCCCCCGCCCCCGGCTATTTCCCTCCTTACAGACAAGGGTCTTTCTCCCGGAGACTGTCCTCCAGCAGATTTTCTTTGTACCGGCATTGCCGACCTGGCGTCCTCTCCCCCTCCCGCCCCCCCTGCTGTACACACCGCTTCCTGCCTCGGCCCTCTTAGCACGGGACGGGGTAATGAACCAAATCCCAGCCGTTTCTCCCGAATTGCCTGCCTCTGACGCTGCTGCTACGGGGATTCTCCCGCACCAGGCTCCTCAGGAAAGTTTCTGTTCATTCAGACCCCCTTCCCTTCCCAAGTAGAGGATTACCTAGGTAAGTGTGTTTCAAAATCTCTACCTGAAATTTCACCCTATTTTTTTTTTTTTTTAAGCGTAAAAAAAAAGTCCTGGGGGGTTAACTCACTGCGGGAATAACTCATCTGTTGTTGAGCATCACCCTGCCTTGCTAGTTAAATGATAGTGCTCTGCAGAAGAGATTTATGTGCCCATCAGCAGAATATTTCCCGGGTTTCAGAGCAATCTGTATTTTCTCTATGCCGACGAGGGTGGGAGATGGTAGGACAGGATGAGGGCAGCGGAAGGGTTTAGATCACAGTCATGGTGATGGATGGCAGCGGTGCCTGGGCAGTAAAACTGACACAGGTTGGACATGTTGGTGTTTCTATACTCAACAGACAGGGAGGGGGGGCACCGAAACATTTCCATACAAACATCAAATAAATCAACGTAATTAATGTAGTCTTAATAGGCGATTGTAACCAGCGAGCGTGAGACACGTTGAATACAGAAGATTCCCATTAGCCTTTATGGTTCATTTCCAGCGTCCAGCACTCCCAGACCAGAGGATACCCTCTACTCACATAGGGCTGTATGACTCAGAAAAATAAGAATGCCAGGGAGCAGCCTGGCAATTTTTTGCTTTGGTTTGGTTGGTTCGTTTGCTTTTTGTACAAAGGAGTGGCAGCGTGTAAATACCTCCCAATCCTCACACCCCAGTCCTGGGGGAATGCCTTCTGCCCACAGCCTTCTGCCCTTCTTTTAGGTGTCCAGCCTCTCTGCTTGTTTGTGGCTGGCTTCACTGTCAAGGATTACCATTCTCTCCTCTGTCACCTTCAAACTCCCTGAAGCTATGTGGCTTTGGGAATCTGTTTTGATTAGGAGCTGATTTTCCATTCTCAAATATTGTCGGTGGCAGGCTGACCCCCAGGGAGGGGGCTCAGATGGAGGAAACACCTTTAGAGATGCATGCCTGGACCTAACCCTGAGTCGTGGTTCCTATAAGTTGTGCCTGTCCCTGGGGGTGAGACGCTGTGGGCAGGGCAGGCGGGGGCAGCCGGAGGGGCTCCCGCAGCCCGCTGGCAGTGCTGGCCTTCCACTGACTCCCCGCTGGAGAGGGCGGCTTGCTGCTTCACCGCCTCACCTGGTCCTAAGCAGGGGAAGGAAGAACTGAGCACTTAGGGGACTGGGTGTCTGTGCTGCTTCAGCCCTGAGGCTACCCACCGTCCCTGCAGACTTACCAAGACTGCTTGTGACAGGGGGCCAGAGGGACCTGACTGGGAAGGGTTAATCAGGGGTTGCAGGGTGCTCCAAGCATGAGTCCTGAGTGCTCCTCATAGATGCAGTAGCCAATCCTAGGCAACAGAAGCATGAACTATATGTAGCATGGTGTGAAAAGCAAGGTAAAGAAAATAGGGTGTACACCATCACTGCATATCAGAAGGCAGGAGACCTGATTTTGGGGGGCTACGATTCCTGTGCTACTTAGACATCATCACGCATTTAAAAAGGTAAGGACTTCGTTACCAGAGATCTGTATTGTGACTGACTCCCAAATCCAAATGTATCTTCTGCATACCTTTCTTTAAGTGTTAAATCATGCAGTGCAGAGAGTGGGAAGAAGTAGAATATGGCATGATTTACCATTTGAATTTTTTTTTTTTGAAAGAATACATTATTTTCAAGTGGTAATGATTTCTTTTAGAGATTAAGGACGTGTATGCATGTGAAGTGAAGTAAATTCACGACTGGAAGAAAAATGTAATGCATGTGATAAGTGAAGAATATTCTGTTACAGCATCAAAATCAGTCATAGATCCACATGAAATGAAGGCCAATGTGAGTCAGACCTGATTTACAAAATATATATATATATATATTGAATAATTCAGAGAGATTGAATATTGAATAATGAATAATTCTGACAAGCAAATTTGACAGAAGAAGCAAAAATAACGTATTTGCTCACATCTAACATTACTTAAATATGCCATCTCAAAAGAATGCTCTAAAAGAATAAATGAAGTCAAAACCTCAAAGACTGTTTATTTTCAAAGACAGGTAACTCCGACACATTAAGTATACAAATAGAGGTAAAGCTAGAGTGGTCCTACTTACATTTACAAGATATAAGAAATAGCTTCAGAGATAACTTCAGAATCCATTTAGATATCAGAGTTTTCAGGCTGCTGTCAGTGCCCAACTCCAGCAGTACAAGGGGTTTCTCATTTTAAATATGTGCTCTATCAGCTTTACTGGAAGACCTAGCTTAGAGAAAAGAGTCATTTGATGTATATCTCTTCCTCTTTCTGTATCTAAGCCTAGCAAGAGCTGTAGTCTTATACACTGTTGCTGTGCTAATTATCAGAGTTCCATGAAGAAATTACCTACAGTTTCTTGCCTTCAACCATTTTTTTTCTCTCTAAATCATGTACATAATTTAAGTGAGAAAGAAAAAAAAACAAAATCTGTTATATTTTCAGTAAGCTGATCAACCTCCAGTGAGAACTAACCTTCCCAACAGATGCTGAGTTCACTAGAGGAGCTGTTTGGGGTGCTTTTTCATGAAATGCTGAAACCCTGTGAGTGAAAGCGTTAACTAGGAGACATGAAAACAAGCAGCTGAATGTTTTACAGATCTTGCTGCAGAAGGCAGCATTTGTTCAACAAACCAGCAAAACAACTTGAAGATCTTAAAGTGATGTAATCTCTCTGTCTCATCGTTTCCCATTTTTTCTACTACAGTCTGAATGGTATTGTGAAGAATCAATTACAGGAGCCTACTCATTGTTTACTCCAATGTGTGTCTGAAAAGTTATTTCTTTGGTCACGTAGATTGCAGTGATTTCACTCCTCTCAATCCCATGTGGAAATAATTTTTAATGGGACTAAAATAGCTTTATTTCATTTTTCATTTTTTTTTTTTTTTTTTTTTAACCAGCAAGCTTGCTTCTTCAGTGGTTTTTGAAAATCTAAATGGAGAAATGGGACATCAAATAATTTTTACCTAAGTTTTTGCTTAGGAGAAAAAGGGAGTGGTGGAGTGGTGGTTGATACTTTCTGGAAACCTTACATGTTTTATAGGTGTTATGTGTAGCTCTTTGTTACTCCTCCCAAAGGTTCATCTCTCCTTCTCAAAGTCAGAAGGAGAGATGAACCTTTGTTTTCTGTCCTGAAATACTAGTAATCTCGTTTGGGAGTGAAATCACAAGAAAGACATTTTGGCAAAAAGAGCCAAAATACTCTTTCAGGTAGGTTGCATTAATAAAACTTGTCTTGATAGACTGCTGCAGGCAGTAACTTAAGTTAGTAATTTCAGAAGTTACCTTACTCTTCGTATTCTCATCCTAACATGCAAACAAGTGTGAGTGATATTTTTTTCTTTGTTTTTTAAATTGCAACCACATTTTTCTTGTGGCATTGTTTTCCTATTGTTCAATATGTCTGCTGTTCAATGAGGGCCTGATCTTGTACTATTAAAGTAGATCAAAGCATGGTCATTAACTTCACTGAAAGAAAGATCAATTTCCAAGATAATAAATTGCAACCAAAATTAACTTCAGTTTTTGAAAAAAATGCAAGCACCATGAAGTTAAATACTGTATACAGAGCTATATAAGACTTTGCATATCGTGATTCAAATATTATTAAAACAATAAAGAATTGAAGGATTTTTAATATGATCTTATGCTGCTTTACATCTTAGTATTATTATATCTTCATTGATAAATAAACATTATATATATAATGAAGAACATTAAGAGAGCTCCATTTTCTGAAATGCCTCACTGAACTGCAGGCATTCAGTACCTTGTGACTCAAGTCATCATGCTACTGAAACTATTATGTGGTTATTTTTGTTTCCAGACTCTGAAATTAATTGCTTTTATGTATTATAATAAGTGTAAATGCATAAAGATAGTTTTTATATACATATGCACAGGTGTATATAAACATGTATAATTTATACCATACATATGTATCCATTCATTTATCCACACATATGGTATGTATAATTGCTCCTTTGCCCTGGGTCACACCATGCGGTTAAGCAGTCTTTTTCCCACCTTCCATTTAAAGTCTCCATTTATTCTATGTGCCACAAGATAACAGGCTGACAAGAGGAAACAAGGACATTCTCTGCCACGTCAAAGCTTTAATATTTAATGAGCCTTTCACAAATGCCACAAATCTTGTTCCACCTTCAAAAGAAGATTGACCAGGCAATATATGCTATTAGCTAAGTTAATATTATTAAACAGTAGAAGTTTCTCTAATAATGAGGTGTGATTTCAAGGCTTGTTTTTCAGATACCTTTATAGTAGCAGTCACATTAATGATGATTAGATAATTCTGCTCATTTGCAGTAAAACTTTCACTGCCACATCTACCAGCACGATTAATGAAATAGTGACTTTTTGGATATTTATTATACATTACAAATAAAGGACTTAAATCTGGGGATTCAGATCACTACTCTAGACTTTTAATCTCATATTATTACTACTGAGAACTGTGGAGAGATCATTTAGCTCTTTCAGTATTTTGCATAAAAATACTGAATAAATACAAAGGATTTATAGCCATTGGAAATAACAAAAAGACCTGGTTAACTGACTGTGGATGACCACTCCAAGTCAAATGGGATTATTAAAATCCATTATAAACCAGTCTTTCCTTCGTTCCTTCCTTCCTTCCTAGAACATTTTCTCAGTCCTTCTAGAGAAAAAGAGAAGAAAGAGAAGAGAAGAGAGAGAAGAAGAGAAGAGAGAGAAGAGAAGAAAAAAAGAAAAGAAAAGAAAAGAAAAGAAAGAAAAGAAAAGAAAAGAAAAGAAAAGAAAAGAAAGAAAAGAAAGAAAAGGAAAGAGACTGTAATAAAGACATCCTACATTCCTCCTATCTAGAGGACTTCACTGATGTGTAATCTCTAATAAGAAACATAGTCAATGTCTCCTGTTCTTCACTGAAAAGATACTAACTGAAAGTTTAAAGCTTTTCAGTATTAGCTTAGAATCTTTCTGCTATCTCAGAATGTGTTTTTCTATCAGCTGAAAAAAGAAATAGTGATAATTTTGTGCTACCATGGTTTTAGTTTATCACATAGCTAAATTAAAACAGTTGAGAGATTGTAATCTGTGATGGGAATCTAAAACCCAGACTTTCTCTCCTTGTATAATGATGTTCTTGAGAGGCATCTTTTAATAGACATACTTATTCTTTTTCCTAATTTTGTAATTTCTTCTAAATTTGTCAAAAAATGTCAAAGAATATATTTTTTTTCTAGATAAAATTAATGAATCACAATCATGCTTAGGAACAAGACCTAAGAGAAAGCTTCAATGATACATTTGTATGAGATAGCAAGCTGCCCAGTATATGACATAATTATTACTTTTACAACCAAGTCTTGTGTATTATCCATCCTGAGATGCAATTAAGTCCAGAATGACTTGCTGAAGCTTGAATCTTTGTTCAGTCAGCCATAAAGTCCCTACTCTTACTATAAAAAATTAATAGCTATAACATGAACATTTAAGAGGATCTGGCTATTTCCCATATACTAGTTATAGGCTTAAAATGATGAGGCAAAGGGACTTATGCAAAGTCATGCAACAGTTTATGGTAGGATCAGACATGGAACTATGGTTTATTGAATCCTTTATGAGTCCTGTGTAGGCAGTAGGCAGCGTGCACAACAGGTAACATTTTTTTTTTCCCTGATAGGGCAGTCGTGGTATAAGTCTATTTTTTTCTGATAGGATAAATGGGCTGAAACCTGGGAATCTGAAAGGAGATGAAACCGTCCATTTACAACAACTGCAAATCAGCTCCACCGTCTGTGAAATCATCTGTAAAATATGGAGCACTGTTGTCTGAAAGACATGATAGAAGACATTATTATTCTATTAGATATTAACACTAAGAAACAAAGTACAAAAAATTGTCAATTCCTATTGAAATGTATCCAGAAATGCAGTTAAAGAAAAATGTCATGCTTTTAGATCTTTATGGAGATTATTTCTAGCTATTGGTCTAAACTGTAACGACTCATTTTCACATGAAAAAATAAAATCAAGAGGAGTATAAGTTTTTAATCAGATATCACTTTTCTAAAATTACAGGGCAATATTCCACTACTTGAACTAAAGCACCTAAACTGATAAATTCATTTTTAGAAATCCCAAACCCATGATTTTTATTATGAAAATTTGAAACAGGAATAGGGTTATGGATTTGGTTAGATACTGTCTGATGGACTGGAAGTATATGAAACTAGGCTGTCAACTGAATGTTGTATATACGCCCTTGCTAAATTCAATCAAATATTTGTCTCTCTTGCTAAAATCAGAGAAGAGCTTCATTCCATAATTTTTGTTACTTCCTCATTTTATAAACAATGCTAAAGCTTCAACAGCTTTAAAAAAAACTTTTGTTTTGTCTGGCCCTTCCCTTCCCTTCCCTTCCCTTCCCTTCCCTTCCCTTCCCTTCCCTTCCCTTCCCTTCCCTTCCCTTCCCTTCCCTTCCCTTCCCTTCCCTTCCCTTCCCTTCCCTTCCCTTCCTTACCTTCCCTTCCCTTCCCTTCCCTTCCCTTCCCTTCCCTTCCCTTCCCTTCCCTTCCCTTCCCTTCCCTTCCCGCCCTGCCTCAGAGGGAGAATTCAACATCACTTTGCACCAAGCAGTCTCCATTCCCTCTAATGTGAATTTTATTCAGCTCAACAAACTGTTGATGAACAAAATTTCCTCTCACCCCATCTTTTAGCCTAATGAGTCCTTTTGCAATCAACAATTAGTTTTATTAGGGTTAGTCCTCAGACTTGAAAGGAAACCTTAGTTTGCAGGCTGATATTTATCTACTTCCTTCCATTTTAGAAAGCATACTAAAGACCTACTTAATCACCATTAAAATACACCCAACAAGATGTACGTGACACTGAACATTTTAGGTTAAACATTAAGTTTTAAAAATTGCAATTAATTGGAACACAAGTTTCTAAATATTTATTTTCTGTTAGGATTTTCTGTGAACATGAATACTCCAGGGTGCAAAATGGTGTCATAGCAATACACATCAGTATGTACCTGAGGAAATACTGTACCAGAAACTCTTCCTGTCCTTTTCCTGTAGAACAGATTCCAAACTTTTTCAAAGAGATCTTGTGTTGTTTCCATTCTTACCATTTTTCATAACAACAGATATTAAGATAATGTTTTGGGAGAATGCTTAGAGTAACTTATCGGATAGAGATGTGACAAGACTGAATTATCATGTACAATACTACATGTAAATATTTTTTGTACATGGGACAGTCCACACACATTCATGAACTTGGAAACATAAAGGAAAACATAATTTTTATGGATATAGTAATTCAGCCTGGAGTAGGTTTAAAGCTCTCAAAGGAGCAGGTTTTACTGTGTCTTCATGGCACCCTGGGTGTCTGATACCTAGGGGTCAAGCAGGATCCTGCTTAGATGTCTCAGGATTTAACATCTTTGTAGCTCTTTGTGTGACTGATGGATTTCATCTTCCCAAGGACATGGGCAGTAACTCTCATCTAAAGATGAGGAGCTGAGATACCATGAAGAGTGGGTAAATTTGTCTCTGTTTTATAACCTACACAATTCATGTGTTTGAGGCATCCAGATGCCTCACATTCTTTCATAAATCATGCACTGTGCTGCATCTTTACATGGTAGAGAAGAGCTGCTCCTCCTGGTTTGTGACCACAGAAAAAAGGCTAAAGAGCCAGAGTCTGCATCTAAGCAAGGAGCCAAGCCACAACCCAGGCAGATGCAGACCTCAGTGGTGGCATGGCCCCATGGCCATGCTGGAGAGCAGTGCAAGGCTGATGGTCACAGGGGTCTGTCAGTGGCCTGATGACTTTCATGCATGGATAGGTGCAGCTAGTTCTGAGGTCCAGCTGGAAGCCCAAGTAATGTTGCAGGGACCAGGGCAGGAGCAGGCAAACCAGCATCACCCAGGCAGGGACTGAAGACCCAGGAATCCCAAGAGGTTGCTGGAGGCCCCAGGTGAAGCCAGTCAGGGCCACTGAAGCCCATTCATGCACTCAGGGCCCTGTCAGCTGACTTCTCCACAGCATGCTCATGAGAGGAGCAGACTCTTGTTAAGGTAGAAAACTTGAAATTGCAGTTTGGGGATGTTGGCCTCTTTTGTCAGCTAAAACATGTAAAGACTAGTTTGCACAGAAGGATGAACTTAGATTAACAGATTGAAAAACACTTGAGGGAATTTAGACATTATGATCGGACAGCAAATGTAAAATGAGGTCTGTTACAAATATCAGGCATTAAAACAATTACCTCAGCATACCTGACAGCTAATGCATACTACTTGAAGGACTAAAGAGACTGGCACTAGATGTACAGAGATATAATAAAAAGCACATCCATTTAAGGACTCACAGACATTTGCAGGGGTGAAATCCTGCTCATATAGAGCAAACACCAAGGCACTTTCCATTGGTTATAGCTGAAACCATGCAACCCTTGACATTCAAAACATGTTCCAAACTGAGCCGATGATGGCTGCAGAAGTCAGGATGATAAAAACTCATCTTTTTGTGGTTGTGCTTTAATTTTGCTCCTCTTCTCTGATGGCAGGGGTATAAAACAAATAGTAGGATTTGTATTGGGCTTACATGGCAGGGTTTTGATAGATAACCCCCCACAACACCCTTCCCTCCCCCTCCCGCCCCCCCCCCCCCAAAAAAAAAAAAAGGAGGGTGGGAAGTGGGGTCAGAAGTCCCATTTGTTCTTTGTTTCAGCTTTTGGGGACATAGTTACTGGGGTCTAGTCCTTGTCACATACAGAAGAGAGAAGAAAAATGAAATACAGCAGTGGATGAAGCTCTGCTTGAGCAAAGAAGATGAGTTGTTAAAAGGGTGCATGCAGTCAAAACAAACAGCAGGATCTGATATGAGCATCCCACTTATTTTTAAGCCCAGAAATATTAAATTCACCTAAAGATGTTACGTATAGAATTATTTTATCCTTTCAGATATGCCAACATATCTGCTTTTGAGTCTTCATTGAAGAACAACAGAGAGCAAGCTGATTCAAATCCCCTTACTGAAAATCCTCTGTTGACAAATATGTACTTCTTGCATAATGGCACCAGCTATATCTTGAAGCTCCTGTGTATCTCGTGACAGGCATCCTTCAATTTCCCAGACTCTGCTCTGTTGTATCTTGTACTTCCAAACTTACATCCTGCCTTTGTTGTTACTGTGTCAGCCTTTTAGTGGTTCATGTGTCCTTTTGCTATTCAGAAAGTTTAGCTTGGGAGATTTTATTCTATGGATTTGAATATGTCTGTTTGAAGAACAAAATCCATGTGATGGCTGAGAGTAGAGCATAGCACAAGGGACATGCACTTTAACTCTCTGCTTTTTCCTCGTTCTCTTTAGCCCATATTGATTCCAGCTTTTTTCTTCCATGGCACATCATCAGCTTCACGACTGTTTCATTTACACTGGACTGTATGAGAATTTTGAGAACAGGTTCAACTCATTCATTTAACATTGTTGACATGCCAAAAGTTGAGGACAACATGATCATCTCTCATCCTCTCACTTCAGATAAGGAAGTGGAAGCACAGGGACATGAAGTAGTGAATCTAGAGTGTTCTCGCAAATAAGAGGAATCTCTGAGACTCAGAGATTTGTTATTTTTAAAGGGAAATGTATTTATCAGTTATTATTTTGGTTTGTTCAAAGAAAATTAAGTATTGTTTTCTGAGTTCTGCATTTCTCAGACTTGCAAAGTAAAGTGAAATATTGTAAAAAACAACACCCCCCATGTTATTAAAATTGTCCATTTAATGTAGAGTTATTTTATTAGGATGCTTGAGAACTGCAGGTTAAAACGTGGCCCCCCAAAAGCCACTGATGACTACTGTCAACTTTACTCACTCCTTATTAGCTATACAGTTACTCCACTGATGACCCAGTTGACCGTGATCTACTTAGGAGATATATCTCTACTTTTAGCATGTCTGTTTTATACACATTTCTTATCTCTTACAAAAACAAAGAAAAGAAAAGAAAACAGTGAGTTTTATGCAGTGAGGATACCACACTTCCATTTTAGGAAGATTTTAAACTTCCTGGCTTTTTTTTTTTTTTTTTTTTTTTTTCTTGAACATAGCTGTCCATGTATCTGGTTTGCCCCATATTATTCTGTATATCTTAGTGTGCATGATTTATCAATTAATGTTCTTTACACAAGAGGCCTCAACTCAAAAATCTTAAACACTTCAATTTTATACTATTTTAGGTACAGTAGCTAAGTGGGTTTATAAATTACCACTGTGCAACTATATATAATTTTTAATATTTAAAAAAATTTCCCTGAAAAAAACAAATTTGCTGGATTTTACCCTAAAGTACATAACAAAAAGATTACAGACTTCTTGTTGTCTTGCTCAAAGCTGAATTTGTGAAATTTGTCCCAGCGGTCATGTTTGTTTTACACTTGCCAGTACTATATTTTCAGCTGATGTAAATGCACAGATTTTACCAGTCTACTGCACCCTTTACATTTTTGTGAAAGCTAAGGCTTTGCTATGGCATTTCCAGAAATCAAATTCATGACTCATTCCATGAGTAAAGTTCATTCTGCATCAACGCCAGTGAGGACAATAGATTTCCAACAGATTTCTAAAGAAGAATTTAGCCCATTATGCTTCTCAAACTCAATGTAACCTCAGAATTTAGAAGAGGAAAGGCTGAAGACTTATTAGCATTTGCAAATGGTAACTGGGTGAAACCCTGGGGATAGCAGAATGTAATTTTGCTGTGCACCTATACCTGATAATTATCCTGTAAGTTAGCACTTTAAAGAGGTAGCATGTTGATAAGCCAGTTTTGTCTGAAGTGTCTTCTTTACAGAGTGTCTTCTCTCCTTTAAAATACACCAGCTCAGTTACTTAACAGGTGTTCATTTATTTTTCAGTTCTCACATCCCACTCTGAAAACAGCAGGTGCTCTACCACAAATTTAATTCAGATTGTTCCTCCCTGGAATTCTGTGCTGGCTGTTCTAACTACAACCTTTGTATGCCTGTAACAGTCTTTGAAATTTGTTTTTAATGTATTTGCATTTATTAGAGAATTTGAGTATTTAAAACCTTGAAATATTTTTTCACAGTGTAACCTTAGGAAAATTCCTTAGGCTGGGATTTTCTAAATTATCTTTTAATAGGAAATACATATTTAAATATTTTTGCCAGCTTACAAAATTCTTGGTCTTTTCATGCTTCAGTTCCTTATTTGTTAATCTGAGGTAAAAGCTACCTCAGTAAAGGATATTATGGGAATTAATTATATATTATATTATTGATATATTAATTGATAATTATAATAATGATATATATATTAAAGGATATTATGGGAATTAATGATATACAGATTGTTTTTGCAGTGACTGGACAGTATATACAAGTGGATAAGTATCATAAATGTACACATTGTTTTCCACTCCCTAAAGATTAGCTGTATATTTACACGTTTTTGCAAAATATTTTCATATTTTAAAACCAAGAGTTTATTTTCTTCTGCAACTGCACAGGTTCTCTGAAGTTGTTTTGCCCTGTAACTACATAGTTTCTCTAAAGATGTTTTGCCAGTGGTAAATTTATGACATGCCCTGAGGTGTAACCTTAAGGATAGTATAGTGCAAGGCACTTCAATATCCCTTCTCCAAGTGTGTATTTGGTCTGCATGTAGAAAGATGATACATATACAAAGCAATTCATTTTCTAGTCTTACTATTAACATTTTAAATACAAAAGGGGCTCAGTTAGTCATCATTACAGTTTAATGCTCTGAAACACTTCGGTGTTAGTAAGTACTCAAAAGAGTAAATACCTATTTCTTAATTTAAACCATTATATATATTTTTTTCCAATAGAAAATATAATTTAAGAATCACAGGAAATTATGTCTTATCTTGCAATTTTATAACAGTATTAGATGTAAAAATTAAAATTATCATCATACCCTTTATAACCTCGCATAATGTAAAGAAATTATGCCCAGGATCTTCCTAATCTGTTAAGAAGATGAGGGAGGGAGGTGAGTTTGCTGTGCAATATATTTCTTCCTGATTATAGGAATGTATTGGTGGGAAGGAGAGGGAGAGTAGTGTTTGTGCATTTTAACTCTTGTGATGCAAAAACTCATCTGGCCTGTCTGGAAGAGACTAACTTCTTCATTCATACTGAGATAATTCTTACCTGGAAATGGCACCTGAATAATTACAATGGCTTCTATGGGCCAGGAGAGTAAACGATTTCCTGTTTTGCTTCAGATCTATGCATGCATGTTCATCAATCTCATAAAGTTTACACAGCAGTGTAATCTCACGTACATGAACTTCAATCTGCAAAAGAAAAGAACACTGATTTAGGGATAAGACTAAAACTTCATATAGTATACACAGATCTGATGATTGCTTGTAAATGATTGCATGTAAATGATTGCTTGAAAATATAAATAAAAATTTGAGAGTTCTTTGCTGCAATATCCTGGAATCTCATTTCAAAAAGATGTATAAAATTAATGCAGTCTGTGTTTTGTGATCATAAACAACCATGATTTCAACTCGGTGCTTTGGCTCAGCATGAAATAGATGACTAGTCTTTTTTTTTAGTGAGGTTACTTACACATTTAATGGTTGCATGATAGGTCCAAATCATGTTACATTTATGCCTAGGAAGACAATAAACCTTCTCTGGTTGTAATGACAATTATTCCATTCTCAGGATGCAAATTCCTGTTGATTCATATGAATTTCTATTCTTTTCTGGAGGCAGTTAACATCTTGCAGCAGATATGCTTATAACCTATACTGAACACTCTTTAGAATATTAATGTCTAGAAAATATGAGAGGAGTGTATTTATTCAGCTACATCATTTCCATTATAATGACTGAACAGTAAAGACTGCGTAGTTGCAGGATGGTTCTATTGGAAGCAGGCTTCGTTTGGGATACACTTGCAAATTAAATTACTGATGGAAAAAAAAATGTTCCTGACAAGTAAAAAAAAAATAAATCATAGCAAGTGTAATGTAAAAGTGTAATAATAAGTGCTGTTTTATTTGACTGTGAATTAGAAATGTTCACATTGTTTCGTCAACTAGAAATATGAAGGCCCTCACATTAACATATTTTGATTAATTCTGTGCAGTTTTACCTAATACTGAAAATTAGAACTGAATGTTTCTATATATTTCAGTATTTCTGAGAACGTCTTGCTCTTGAATAGATGTTTTCACAAAATCTGAACAGGATACCAAATCATTATTCCAGTTCACAGTTACGGGACTGAGGTATAGAAGGAAACTGGCTTGTCTTCACTGAATTCCTAAATGATGCTATGATTGATTCTTGGTTTTTAACTGGACAACCAAACAATTCTTTATGTTCAATTTAAATAGTGTTGATCTATTCAATTGGAGTGAATTGGACTGCAAGTCAAGTGCTGCTATTAGGGATACTTAAAACTGTGGCACCTGGAGCCTGAATAGTTCATTGAACTCATAACTCTCTCTGGCTCCAGAACTATTGAACGGCATAGTCGCTCTCTGTCCAGTTATGCTAGTTTGAACAGAATAACTTGAGTCTATTAACTAAGTTTGTAGTGAAGGCATGCCATTAAGTGACTCTTCCAAGGCCAAAAAAAAAAAAAAAAAAAAAGAGAAAGCAGGCTGTGTCTTCTGGATCTCACCTGTTTTCTGTCCAGTAGATGAATTGAGACCTTATTTATAGACATTTTTGAATGCTTTTGTACTGATGCTAACAGGCAATCATTCTTCTGTTGTATATTCTTCATTATTGATCATCATTATTTGGGGAAAAAAAAAAAAAAAGAAAGAAAAAACAATCCCTCCCCTGAAAATTTGTTAAGATTTCCCTTTGACAGTGAACATTATACTGATGATGTTAATGAAGACATTAGTTTCAAAGCATTTGAAGTATTGAAACACTCCACTGTTAACTAGCCTAGTGGGGTTTATGCTAATGTAAAATGTAATAAAGTAGAGGCCACTATCTCTTTACGCTGAAAGAAAGGAAACTTGTTTCTACTTCCAAGGGATGCCTAGTGTGTGCTTATCTAATTGACTGTGTATTTTGTCTAGGTGTTGAGGGAAAGCTAAGAGAATGAAGGCTCTAAGTCCCCAGTGGAAGCATGATATGGCGATGCAGTGCTGGTGCTGAATTGTTCTCTCTGATGGCTCTATGGGAGTGGATAGCACTGAGTCTTCATTGCTGGGTTTTAGCGGTTGCTGCTGTTTCGGATCAGCATGCCACAAGCCCCTTCGACTGGCTCCTCTCTGATAAGGGACCCTTCCATCGCTCACAGGAATACACAGATTTTGTGGACAGAAGTCGACAGGGATTTAGCACAAGATACAAGATTTACAGGTATGAAGCAAAGGGAAAGCAATTACAGAAATAACATCCTTAGAAGCTGTAAATTATCCACAAGGGTTTCCTTAAATGAAAGTTTTACATGTCCGTAGACACAAAAATCATATATGCAAGTCCATATATGCACTGCACGCTATGGAAATGCTTGCTTGTATTGTTTCTATTCTGTTTAAAGAAATTTTGCTAATTGATAATATTGCTTTTGAAAGCATTGTTTACTACCTATCTCTAGTCTGAGAGCCTAGTGACATACTCAAAAATGTTCTAAGGTATTCAATCACATTTTCTGGGGTTACTATGGGACACCCTTGTTTGTGAAGAAAGATCCAGTTTAATTGCTTTCAGTGCTGCTCATCAAGACGTGAACTGATACTTTACAAATGAAATTGTGGCTTCAAAGATACAGCTGGCAAAGCATAGGCTTCACTGTACAAATAAGGGCATTTCAAAAGTAACTCAAAAGATTTTACATTAGTTTATTCCCATGTTTAGAGAAGTAGCTTTCTTAACCCTGAGGGACTGAGGTCTGAGTCCCTGTTAATTTTAATGGAAGTTCATAGAATCATTAAGGTTGGAAAAGACCTCCCAAGATTATCACCCTACCAGCAATATCACTCACTAAACCATGTCCCTAAGCACCACATCCAACCTTTCCTTAAACACCCCCAGGGATGGTGACTCCACCACCTCCCTGTGCAACCTGTTCCAATGCCGGACGGCCCTTTCTGAGAAGATATTTCCAGTCTGAACCTCCCCTGTTGCAACTTGAGGCCATTTCCTCTAGTCCTAAAGCTAGTTATCTGCGAGAAGAGGCCAACCCCCAGCTGCCCACACCTTCCTTTCAGGTAGTTGCAGAGAGCAATAAGGTCTCCACTGAGCCTCCTCTTCTCCAGACTAAACAACCCCAGTTCCCTCAGCTGCTCCTCACAGGACTTGTGTCCCAGGCCCTTCACCAGCTTCGTAGCCCTTCTCTGGACATTCTCCAGGGCCTCGATGTCCTTCCTGTACTGAGGGGCCCAAAGCTGAACACAGTACTCAGGGTGCGGCCTCACCAGAGCAGAGTACAGGGAGATGATCACCTCCCCGGCCCTGCTGGCTGCACTGTTCCTGGTCCAAGCCAGGATGGCGTTGGCTTTCTTGGCCACCTGGGCACACTGCCAGCTCATGTTCAGGCAAGCATCAATCAGCAACCCCAGATCCTTTTCCTCTGCACAGCTTTCCAGCCACTCTGCCCCAAGCCTGTAGCACTGCATGGGGTTGTTGTGACCAAAGTGCATGACACAGTACTTAGCCATGTTGAACCTCATCCCATTACCTTCTGCCTATCGACCGATCCTGTCCAGGACCCTCTGCAGGGCCTTCCTACCCTCTGGCAGATGGACACTTCCCCATAACTTGGTGTCATCTGCAGACTTACTGAGGGTGCACTCAATTCCCTCATCCAAATCATCAAGAAAGTTATTAAAGTGTTTGTTCCAACAGAAACCTCAGCAGCAGACCAGCTGAGGAAAAAAGGGAAAAACAGGGGAAGACTTCAGAAGAATAGATCTGCTTGAGAATTTGTACCTGGCTATAGAATCACTTTCATTATATATTTGTAACCTGTCAGTTTTCAGTCTTTAGAGGCAACACTGGTGAAATATCTTCTTAATCATTCGCAAGAGGTTTAACTCAGTAACACCTAATAGGTTTATAATGGACCTGGAATGAAAAAGAGAGTTCAGTTTAATGGTCGTGAGTCAATGACAAATGAAAAGAAGGGAAGAAATGAGAAAACATGAGAGAATAAGGACTGAAAAAACAAATCTATAAGCAGAGAGACTTATTGTTATAGATTGTTCCCAGAAGCAGAGATAGTGGTGGCAGTGGTGTAATGTAGGACAAATTGTTAACTTCTCTAATAATTCTCTAGCCTATAAACACAGACCATTTTGGCATAGAACAACACATACTGATTAGATTTAAAACAACGAAACAGTCTGTGTAAAGTTTATACCTACTTTAAATTATTATTCCCTGGTGGTATATATTTCTTTAGAAGGAAAGAGTGATACATGCCTACATGCATATGCCATTCTTTATTTCAATGCCCAGTGCCCTGTTACAAATCTGCTGGTCTCAGTATATAAAGCTTTTATTTTTAAGGAACTTGCTTTATTTTTCTTTCCTAAATACATGCAGTAGAGGGCACTCTGTTGCAGGTCAATTTTGTAGTGGGTTCTTCTTTGATATTATAGAGAAATTAAACACACTTTGAAAAGAAAGTGTGATTTGGAAATATGCTCTATGAAGCGGCTTGTCTGAACAGAACAGCATTGTCCTATATTTATTGCATTTTAAAAGCTAGCTGTCAGGACCAATAATGTAAAGTGAATAATGCAGAGACTGAGATAACATATTTTATTCCTATTATTCTATATTAGTCAACACTGAACAAAAATTATCTTGCTAAAAACATGAAAGATGGAATAGTATTTCATTTCAGCTCTTTCAATCAGGTCCTCAAGATTTTTTCTTTTCTGAGACATCATTACAGAATCATTGTTAGGTTTTCTAGATCTGTAATCATGTCTCTAATATTTCTGCATAGGTTTTAATTGACTTTAATTTACTCAAACCCAAAGAGAGTGTCGTTTGTATTTATTCCTGTCCTCTGCTTATTCTCTTCAACAAATGATCTGGAAAGAGGCACAAGCTACCAGAATAAATAGAAAACTGTCTTTTAAATTATTATTATTATTATTATTATTTTAAATTTAGTTCTCCCAGTACAAATCTAACTGCAAAGTTCCCATATAAAATATGGTCCCATTAGCAAGTAGTGCAGAACATGGTGACCTTACTACAAACCACACATCATAAATTTAATTCCTGTTGCTTGTCTATAAGCTTTCTCAGGCTAAAGTATCTTGAGTCTAATTGGACTGTTCATTGCCTCACCTATCTTTTATCTAATGAAAATGATCCCACTGGGACACAGTCCTGATTAAAATGGAGAGGTAAGAAAGGAGAAGAAAGAGGGGGAAACACAGAAGCTAGGCCTGTATTGACTTATCTGAATCATACGGCCAAGAAAAAAAGGTGCCACTCCAAACAGTGATGACAGGAGGGCCTCCTTTCCCTTTTCTCTTCTTTTCACCCCTGAGAGCCCATATCTGCCACACCAGTACTGTCATTTGTATGGCAGGAGACAGACTATTTTTAAGGTTTGGTTTCACCTACATGTATATAGTAATTGCTTTCCAAAATGTTTGGCAATCTTTTTTTTTTTTTTTTTTTTTTTTTTTTTTCACTTGCATTGTATAATCGGCTTGCAGTTCAAACAGATGGAGTCCAGCTTCAAGACTAAAACACTTAAGAAAATACATCAATATATGGACTCTATGCTAGCATTTCTGTTTTCCTCCTGTTTGTATGCCAGTGAGTCAAAAAAACATTGCTTTGTATTAGCACTATAAACAACTGCTCATCTGACCATGAATTTGTTATAAATTGTGTAGATAATGTCAAAGGTTGGTACTGAGAAAATGTACCTATTAATTGAGCCCAATTTCTTATGGGAGGTCTTAATTTAAGCATATGAAACACAAAGAAATAAAATTACACTTTGCCTTATCTAGCTTTCTGTACATAAAACAACTATTTGAGAAAAACAACTGATGCATAAATTATGGGATAGTAGCAGTAGAAAAATCTACTCTCACCCATATTTTAATCTATATACTAAAGGTCAGTTATATCCACAGGCAAACAAGCTGATCCTGTAGAATGCCTAGCTCCTCAAGGAACTTTCAGTGTTACAGGATAGAGATGGAAGAAACAAAATATACATGTTTTAAACTAATATACAATGTTTTAAACAAGGGTTTGCAGAACACTAATTAATTGCAACTGACGTCACCATTGTTGTTATAAGTTGGGGAAGGTGGACTCTTTATGGTGAATCTGTGGTGGAGTAATATTTCTATACTTTTTCATAGGAAATATCCTCCTGCAGGAAATTTAATTGTTGCAGTTTCTGATGGCATTTATTGCCAATAATCTATGAAGAGAAATGTCAGGGAAACATCTGCTTGCCTGCTGAAAACTGCTAAATTGGTGGGAATGCTGTGTCTATGGAAGGTGTCTATTTCATGGAAGGTAGCTTGTGTTGTTAATAACAGCAAGTATTTCAGCAAGGGAACCTGATTTTATAACTTATTTAATACACAATAGGAATCCTGTGCTGCTTATGTAAATCAGCTACATGGACAAAGGAATTTAAATGAAAATAAAACAAGAAAAGATGTTACCAGGATGGAAAGAGTGATTGTGAAATTATGCAAAGAATATATATCATATCAGAAAAGGTAATTTCTATGAACATATGGAAACATTTATGCTATCAAATAAGGTTCTGAGGAAATTTCCTCAGGGATATTCTTTAGTTTTGTTCAAGTAAAATGATTTAAAATCTGAAACATATTTGAAAAATCAGGGAAAAAAAAAAGCGTAGCTTTTTCTTTCAAGTCTGAAAGCTTTGGAACATTTGGAAAAAAAAGAAAAAAAAAGAGAGAGCTGGAAGAGGATACAATTACTGGCAATATACATAGCATACAGTGATATGAACTATTTCAACAAAAAGCTGTCACAATGCCAAATTGATATAAACTGGCTACAAATAAGTCTAGGCTGGCTATTTAAAAAAGGCTTCTAACCTTCAGAATAAAATCGTTCTGGGAGAAATTACGTTGCAAAACCTTAAAATCCTAGAAATTGGGGAAAAGTGATAAGATGTTGCTTATGATAGCGGACTATGTTTTAGTAAGTATAGAGGTAAGTGTTCCTAACAAGTGTAGAATACTCTTCAGGAGTATTCTGCAAAAGGAGAAGAAATTGTCTCTTAAAGTACTAAGTAGCTCTGTGCAGAATGATATTTACATGTATGTGGTTTGAGAAGTGTTCCCTCAGAAGTTGTTTTAAAAAGGCTTGTGTTCCTGAACAACTCAAAATGATTACAAAGTAATGCTATCAAACTAAAGTTCATTTTGTATTAAGGCATATTGGTTTCCTCTCATACGTTCTGAATACTTTGGCAGTTGAACCTATAGGGTAAAGTGAAAAAGACTGAAGACTATTTGAACACTCATTAGTATGGTTTATCACTTGTATGGGAAGTTAAGTGGGATCAACATTGAAGTTAGTTTAATTTTACCCACCTATCAACATATTCTAGCCTACAACTATCACTGAATCACAGAATCATATAGGTTGGAAGAGAAGTCCAAGATCACCTAGTCCAACCTCTGACCTAACACTAACAAGTCCTCCACTAAACCATATCACTAAACTCTACATCTAAACGTGTTTTAAAGACCTCCAGGGATGGTGACTCCACCACTTCCCTGGGCAGCCCATTCCAACGCCTCACAACCCTCTCAGTAAAGAAGTTTTTCCTAATATCCAACCTAAAACACCCCTGGTGCAACATTAGCCCATTCCCCCTTGTTCCGTCACGAGGCACGTGGGAGAATAGACCAACCCCCACCTCTCTACAGCCTCCTTTAATGTACTTATAAAGAGCAATAAGGTTGTCCCTGAGCCTCCTTTTCTCCAGGCTGAACAAACCCAGCTCCCTCAGCCACTCCTCATAGGACTTGTTCTCCAGACCCCTCACCAGCTTCGTCACCCTTCTCTGGACTCTTTTGAGCACCTCGATGTCCTTCTTGTAGCAAGGGGCCCAAAACTGAACACAGTACTCGAGGTGCGGCCTCACCAGAGCCGAGTACAGGGGGACAATCACTTCCCTAGCCCTGCAGGCCACACTGCTTCTTATACAAGTCAGGATGCTGTTGGCCTTCGTGGCCACCTGAGCACACTGCTGGCTCATATTCAGCCAACTATCCACCAACTATCCCAGGTCCTTCTCTACCAGGAAGATTTCCAACCACTCATCTCCCAGCCTATAGCTCTGCTTGGGGTTGTTGTGCCCCAGGTGCAGGACCCGGCACTTGGCCTTGTTGAACTTCATACAGTTGACCTCAGCCCATCAGTCCAGCCTATCCAGATCCTCCTGCAGAGCCTTCCTACCCTCAAGCAGATTGACACATGCACCTAACTTGGTGTTGTCTGCAAACTTACTGAGGGTGCACTCGATCCCCTCATCCAGATCATCGATAAAGATATTAAATCAACAAATTTCTTCACAGTTATATGCCTTCGACATACAGCATTATTTAAAAAAAGGCAGATTCAGTTGTGTGTGTGCACAACAGCATGCCCTGATTTGCTCTTCATTTTATAGTCTGGAATGATATTTCCTTGTGCTCTGCCCAAGGCTGCTTTCAACTGATAATTTAGGAATTTTGGGGCATTGAGAGGAACTAGTAAATGTCTTCAGTAATTTCTTCCAATACAAATGTTTAATAAAATGGAGGACTGAAAAGAGATAGCTTCTGCCATCCCTTAAAAAAAAAATAAGGAAACAATGGTGTGGCATTTCTTGGTGATGTTATTTCATGTATGTATTTGATCATACTCTAGAAGCCATTATCATTGATATTTTTTGGAAGGGACCATTTGATACTGGAAGCATCAGAGGTATTGTCTTTTTTAAATAAGACTGTTTCTTTGGAAACTGTATGGGAACTCATGTATTAGCCGTGCACCTCAGTTTTCTTAACATACAAAACCCACAATGGATGAGAGACGTAGTTACAGAGGAATAGAACAGGATTTTTTTTATTTTTATTGTTTTTGAAGTGGGGGGTAAATTAGTACAGCAGAAGTTGAGTAAAGAAATGGTCTGTAGTCAGAAACCTCTGACTTTATCAGGTGACAGTGTGAGGTAGCTTTCAGTGGGAAGCTTAGCAAATTGGTCAGCCATTGCTTTCAACTCTTCAGAGCCCTTGCTTCCTTGGGCATTCAGTTGCATGCAGTGTCACTGCTGGGCAGCTGAGAACTAGGATTGTAAAAGTATGAAAGAGAAAACAAATTTATCTTCCACAACTGCCCTATCAGTAGGAAATAAATAGCAGAAACAGTTCTATCTGCCTATTCCAGAAGTTCACTGTATCAGTAAATTGGTTCTAGCCTCCATCATAATTGGTCAGCTTGCTTTAGAGATTTTTCCATTCAACCTGGTGGATAAAAGGTATAGTAATCAGATGTATCTTCATTCTCAGAAGGTTTACAAAGGCCTAATCTACCAAATGTACAAAGTCCTCTTTTTAAATACAGTAGTTCATAGACTGGGAATAGAGAAGAACAGCTTAAAGAGAATTTCTGGCATAGTGAAGTGATAGATTTTCACTTTAGTTTGTAATCCAGCACTGGTGACCTTATTATTGCAAGCAGTATAACTACACAGAACAAAAAGACATTAAATTATTTTCTGAAGAATTGAACAATTGTGGTTTCTTATAGGAAAAAAGGATTTGAAAACTAACATAAAAAGTGTACAATATTTCTTAAGAATCTATGGATCTGAAAAATATGAATAAGTTTTGTTTCTGGTTGCAATATACTTTAACAGCCTCTCTTAGTCTAGGTAGCTGAGGACAACAAAGACGTCAAAATTTAAACAACTGACCTTGCTAAAGCTACCTGTATAAATACATACTTGAGCAAGGTAAAAGCTTTAAATGACTGTATTTCCATTCTGGCAATAGCTAGACAGTGTTCTGCAAAAGTGTTAGATTTCCAGCTCTTTGTTTCAAATGCAAATCTCCCTTTCGTAGGAAAGCATTTCTGTCTTACCTCTAGGGCCTGAACATATATCAGCCAGAAGTGCTTTACAACTAGAAATTGCTATTATCAAAATTATATTAGTTTCTTGACCTATTTATCAAGTGGATTTTCTGAAAAGTACATGTCTGTGATGAGGTAGAAAGAAAAAAAAAAAAAAGAAATGTAATTTAAAATGAGAAGCTACGTTTACATCACAGAAAAGTTTTTAAAATGCTTTCACATGAATTAAATCTGGAATCTAGTTTGGTTCACCAGTAATATCAAGGAGTTAGTGATTACATCAAATGGACATTCACAAAGTCAGAGAAGTCTTTCAATGATAGTCCTATGACTACCACATATGGACTACCTACAAAAGCACTGGCAGACTAAGGGACCTCTCAGATGAAAATAGGAGGTGCAGGAGATAAGGACTGAACACATTTAGGTATGTCTTCACAATCCCAGTTATGAAATAGGTTTACCCAAAGTATGATTATCCCCAAGAACAAAGATAAAAGAATCTGAGCTCCTGTGGATGCTTGTGGCCCAGGAGACAAGAGGGAGACAAGAACAAGGGCATCCGAGGTCAGCAGAAAGAGCCAAGAGTAGTGAGTTCTGATTTCCAAAAGGTCCCTCCTTTTCCATCTCTGTTGTATATGTGAGGCATCACAGTAGAGAAGTCATATGGTCTAGGTAAAGACCTAGAGCTTCTTATTCAAGAATGAACACATAAGAAATCAAGCAGATACTTTCTGAAACTTTCTACAACTTTGGCTCTAAGTCAGTCTTTGAAGGTCTAGGGAAGAGTATGACCACACCCTGATGAAACACTATATTTTTAAGAGATACTGGTTTCCTACTGAATCTTACAGGATTCTCAGAAAAACAAGAAATTTATCAGAACCCAATTCTACAGCATCTTCAAGAGATGATTTTCCAATGACCAGAATGAGACCTGCACCCTAACATCCCACTCCATTTTGTTAGCTGAGTATTAAATTACTGGGTTTCAAAACAAGTGCTAGCACTGGATAAGATACTGGGGAATGGTGCTGGCTGACCCAGCAAGACGAGGAGGGTTCTTAGGAGTCAGTTTTTTTGACAAGAATACAAGAATGTTTAAACTTGGCAACAAAAGAGAATATTGATGCCAACATTGCTTTCTGTATTTTTTTGTTTTATTTTATAATACACTGCAGCAGTCTGTGTTTTGACAATCTTTGTATTTCTTCTTATTTGTATGGTGTAATTAATCATAGATCCTGAGAAAAATCAAATGAAAAGGAGGAGAGTGAATCTTATTTTTTGTGAACATTACTGTAATCCATTTCCAGAATATATCCTCTTTCAAAATCTAATATTTTAAAGATTATTACTAGACTAAGCCCCCTACTGACTTGTTTTCCTAGAACAAAGAACATTTATTTAGATGATGTGGTGTATCATCATTTCAGCTAGTAAGTTCATAAATCATTTAAGATGTCTTAAAAAAATAAGATAATAGAAGCTGTGACTTAATGGTTTCAAACAATCACTGAAGTATTAAAGCTGTTTAATACTAATAATAGCTTAATTCTCAAGTCAGCAGGATGGTCTGCCAAGATCTTGGACATGAAATCAGGCCATTATCATTAATCCTTTGATGATTTTTGGTTAGATGGGGCTTTGTTCTTCCATTTACCTTTCCTTTTCATTTTTGTTTGAATATCCCTGATAGTACTATTACTATAGATGTAGAGCATCTCAAATGCTGATGACTTCCATAAAAAGAAAAAAAAGAAAGAAAAAAAAATTGCCAATATTTATTTTGCTTACTGAAATTAAAGGCTTTTCTATTATTACTCAAAACAATTTATCTGTACTATCATTTTAACCCATTTACTATTGTTTTTCATTGTTGCTGCTAGGTCAGCAGTGCTCTCCAAACAGAATGGCTAAAGTTTTCAGTTGTTTTTTTTTGTTATTAGAATTTATCCTCATTTTAAGTCTGCATGGGTGGCATGTAATTTTTTACACAGAGAAAAGAACAGAACAGCACAGAAACATTTTCTGTATTGGCAGAAGCATAGATTGGAAAGTATGATTCTTTTTATAGAAGAGTAGTTGTATGTTTTCCATACAGACGAACAACTGGCACCAAATGTGCTTACTTAGGATTTTTTTTCATTTTTTTCTGATACCATTAACTTAAGGTCATGCTCAGTATCTCAGAATTCAAATCTTAGTTTTCTTCCTCTGATTGTATGGGTTTTACTTGTCATTATACTGGTTGTGAAATTTTGTTGTGTAACTCCAGATTCCTTCCAACAAAGCCCTTGCAAAGAAAAGCAATGCCTCAAAAGAATGTCTTGTTGCTCGATTATCACTAGAATACCAATATGACTGTTACGGAAAATAGTGTTCTTAAGGTCATTAATGGCTGCATATCTCAATTCATCTTCTGACACACTCATTTCCAACTAATTATGCAGTTTGAAAAGAAATGGCATTTTTACTGATCAGACAATTTTATGTATATAGAGAGAGTTCTGCAAACTACACACACAAAGCCCACTAGCAATTTAGAAGTTGTGTATGCAGGTCTCACATGTGTTGAAGAGATACCATCTGGCTTTAAGCAATGAATATTAATTTCTCAAGGGAAAAAGACATATACAGATTTTGACTTATATGAGCAACATAATTCAAAATCTGAAGCATAAGCAATATTCTACCAAATATTCTGAAAGATCAGTGGAATCTGAAATATAATTGATGCATTTAAAATAAATATTTGTATTTATTGAATTGAACTAATTTTGAACTATATTCTTACAGTTCTTGAAGTTTAAAAAACAGGGGTTTTTAACCTATACCCTGAATGCTAGTAGTAAAATTGGATATTTTACTAGGAACTCAAATACAGTATCAGCTTTGCCTACTTATATATATATATGCTATATTTAGGTTTTAAAAAAAGGCCACACAATTTTATCTAGTTTCATCTGCATTTTATTTAAATCGTGTCTTTAGCTGTTTATGTAAAACACTAGCTATAAATTATAATAATAAAACCAAATTCTAAATAATACACAGCATAACCCATCTGATAAACTACACTAACAAACAGGAAAAAGACTTTTGTTTACATTTCACATACTTATTTGTGAAAAAATATACAACATGCCAGGAAGATTTCTAACCACTCATCTCCCAGCCTATAGCACTGCTTGGGGTTGTTGTGCCCCAGATGCAGGACCCAGCACTTGGCCTACACCACATTTATACTTATATACATAGATTTATATACATTGATGAGGTCTCCCCTCAGTCTTCTCTTTTCCAGGCTAAACAGCCCAGTTCTTTCAGCGTGTCCTCATACATGTACGACAGGTGCCCCAGTCCTCTAATCATATTTGTAGTCCTCCTCTGAACTCACTCCAGTAGTTTTATGTCCCTCTGGTACTGAGGAGCCCAGAACTGGACACAGTACTCCTGGTGTGGCCTACCAGGACTGAGTAGAGCGGGAGGATCACCTCCTTTGGCCTGCTGGCAACATTCTTCTGCATTCTGTTGGCCTTCTTGGCCACGGTGGCACACTGCTGACTCATGGTCAGCCTGCTGCCCACCAAGACTCCCAGATCTCTTTCTGCAGAGCTGCTCTCCAGCAGGTCAGTGCCCAGCCTGTACTGGTGTTTGGTGTTATTCCTTCCCAGGTGCAGGACCCTGCATTTGCCTTTGTTGAACTTCATGAGGTTCCTCTCGGCCCAACCTTCCAGCCTGTTGAGGTCCTTCTGAATGGCAGCACAGTCCCCTGGGGTATCAGCCACTCCTCCAAGCTTTGTGTCATCAGCAAGCTTGCTGAGGGTGCACTCTGTTCCATCATCTAGGTTGTTGATGAATAAGTTGAACAACACTTTACCCAGTACCGACCCCTGGGGGACAACGCTAGCTAAAGCCTTCCAGCTAGATTCTGCATCACTGAGCACAACTCTTTGAGCTCTGCCATCCAACCAATTGCCAGTCCACCTCACCATCCACTCATCTAGGCTGCACTTCCTGAACTTGCCTATGAGGATATTATGGGAGACAGTGTCAAAAGCCTTGCTGAAATCAAGGTAGATCACATCCACCACTCTCCCCTCATCTATGCAGCTAGTCATTGCATCATAGAAGGCTATCAGATTAGTCAAACATGACTTTCCCTCTGTGAATCCATGCTGACTATTCCTGATCACCTTCTTATGCTCCCCATGTTCAGAGATGACCTCCAGGGTGAGCTTTTCCAACACCTTTCCAGGGATGGAGGTGAGGCTGACTGGCCTGTAGTTGTCTGGGTCCTCCTTCTTGCCCTTCTTGAAGACTGGTGCGATATTGGCTCTCTTCCAGTCCTCAGGCACCTTTCCATGACCTTTCAAAGATGATGGAGAGTGGCCTAGCAATAACATCGGCCAGCTCCCTCAGCACCCAATGATGCATTTCATCAGGGTCCATGGATTTGTGGATGTCAAGTTTGCTTAAATGACCTCCGACCCAATATTCATCAACCATGGGAAAGTCCTCCTTTCTCTGGACTTCTGCTCTTTTCTTCAGGATCTGAGATTTCTGATGGCTGAGGGCTAGCAGTAAAGACTGAAGCAAAAAAAAGCCATTCAGCAACTCAGCCTTCTCCATATTGTTTGTCACCAGGGTATCCACCCCATTCAGCAGCAGGCTGAAATTTTCCCATCTTCTTTTTTCTACTGATGCATTTGAAGAAGCCCTTCCTATTGTCATTGACATCCCATGCCAGATCTAATTCTAAATGGGCCTTCGCCTTCCTGTTCACCTCCCTGCATACTCTGACAGTGTTCCTATATTTGTCCCAAGTGGCCTGTCCCTTTTTCCACAAGTTGTCAACTTCCTTCTGTCTGAGTTTTGCCAGGAGCTCCCTGCTGATCCATGCAGGTCTCCTGCCCCATTTGCTTGCCTTCTTGCTCAAAGGGATGCACCAATCTTGAGCTTGGAGGAAGTGATACTTGAATATGGGGCAGTTCCCAAGTATTTACCTGCCATTACTTAGAGTGATAGTGTCCTCAGGTATGCTTTCTTCACTCAGAGGTGCGTCCCCAGCCAGTGATTTCTGGGCATAAATATTGTTGATTTGTGACCTTATGAGAGGTAAATAGGTAAAATGATAAAGGCAGAAATAAAGCTCTCATATTTTGCATTTCTGAGGAGATGGAAGACCCTAGATAAACATCAAGATTTTGTTTCAAATCTGCAAGAGCTTTCTTTGTTTGTTTGTTTAGTTTTAAATACATAAAACCGTGCTTCATTTCCTTTATTATTGTTGTTGTTATTGTTATTATTTATTTGTTTAAGTTTTAACAATAAAGTGACAAAAGATCTTTGTTCAGCTGTTAACTACTGTTTCCCATTTTTCACATCTGCCTTCTTTCTTTGTTTCTGACCAGACTGTGGGGGAAAGAGAATGTGAGAGGAGAAGGGCATTATGATGTAGTGGTTATGAATAGTAGTACCAGGGGTTCATTCAGCACATAAAAATATTGACATGGGTCTGGGATGTATAATCCTTTTTTATACCTTTCCTTTTTGTACAAAAAAAGAAATAAAGAAAGGAATACAGTTTTTCACTTTGAAAGAAGCAGGCTGCAGAATTTATCTAAATTTTTGTGTCTGAAACCATTTGACAAATACAATACACACAAAGATTTATTGTATTTAGGCATAACAGTACCAATATGAAAATGAGATGTTCAGCACCATTAAAGTCATATTTTTTTAAAGACCTGGTTATTTGCATCAATAACTGTTTTGCAGGGAATGCCTTTACCTCAAGAATTGGCTCCAACCAAAGACTTAATCAGAGACTCATTTGACAGGCAGTCAGAAAACACTAACTCCAACATGTCATACTGATATTATACTGATTACAAAATAATAGAAAAATGGGTATGCAGCTCATATCAAATCACTGTTTTCTGTGTTATTTTTTCTTCCCAAATATACCTATAATTAGCTCATTTCCAGTAACAGCAGGCAAGATTATAGCAATAGCAGACAGAGAAAACACATTAATATTTCAACATTACAAGAATTAATTGCAAAATCCTTTCTTAAAATTAAGGAAACTTTCAGCAGTTAAGACTCATGATCTCTTTCATACTTGTTGACATGAAACATTAGAAAGAAAAAGGAAGGGCTTGAATGCTATTTTTCCCCTTTCTGTCTAGATATTAATATTTGGTTGGTAAGATTTTTAGTTCTTAAATAAGTCAAGCTGTAGGAGTTTGACAAAATGAAAAGCTGAACTAAAACAAACAGGATTATGATTGTTTTCTCTGGAGGGTAGCTGAAACTGGGATTTTAATTACTTTTTGATCATAATTGTGACTACTTCTCTATCTAAATCTCTACAGTCACAAAAAGTCCTTTATATACCAGTTCATTTCTGCAAGTCATTGCACCATATTAACTTCCTATATTTTGTAGTTTTTGTAGTGAAGAAGATAATACCAGAAATTACAAAGAAGAGCTAAGGAAGTCTATCTAGGAGACATTTGTGTTTAAATCAGGCAAATGTATTTAGCCTTCAACAACCTACTGATTGAAATATGTACCTAAATGAAATTTAAATGGCAATTTTTTTTTTACAACTAGTGCCTTCACTATTAAATCTAATGAATGTTAAATTATTCTAAGCTTCTCTGTTTCAGAGGATGAACTGTTATTTAGCTGTACAATCTAGATCATTAATGAAAGTACCCCAAAACTGTAGTATAATGTATTTGTTTATGCTTACTGCTGAATCAGAATTGCTGCTGCTTTTCTCACATGGCATGAGACCAGCAAATATCACATTACTCTTGCTAGAAATTTAACTGTTTCTGAGGTATATTTAAAACCCAGCATTTCTACACACTGTTCATCTTGTGTTCTACAAGCACTAATTAACTTTCAGGAGAGGTAAATATAATGAAATTTAAAAAAAAAATTAAAAAAAGTAATGACTATGTAACTGTGGATATGACAACCTGTGTTTATGAAGTGGCATGTTTCTTCATATCAGTCTCTAAAAGTTACACTGTAGGAAAAGTTTAAGTGTCATTTATTAGTGCAACTTTCCATCTGAGGAATGAGTAGCTACCTCTGAACATTGTTGCTTGGGTTTTTGTTGGTGGTGTTTTTTTGTTTGTTTGTGTGTGTGTGTGTGTGTGTGTGTGTGTGCGCGCATGTGTTTTCCTTCTTCGTTTTGTTTGTTTTGTTTTGTTTTGTTTTCCACCCAGTAAAACAGACGTCGAGAAACATAATAATTTAATACAGTAATGCTTGGTGAGTTCCTTACAAGAGCAGCCTCAGTTCTGAAGACTGTTGCATTAGTTATCTCTGTTAAACACCAGTTTTTGTAAGGAAGCAGACGTGATAAAGAAGCAGACAGAAAACAAAATTTAGTAGAGAAGGTAGATGAAAAAAAAACAACAAACCAAAGGCTGTTTAGGGTCTAACCTGTCCTTTCACCTAAAAAGGTTGCTAAAAGGTTTATGAGATCTGCAACATCTGTGACTGGGAGAGGCCAGATGGGCAAGAAAGGGGTTCCTTTGCTCAATGTAGTCTATTTCCGTCCAAGCTTTGCAGTTTGAAAAAAGGCACTCACTAATTGGAGTAATAGTCTGAACAGATATTTAATTACATATGTCAACACATCAGAATTTCTGAAGGATCTGTTTTTCTCCAGTGATACCTTGTGACCGCTCCAAAACTGTCAAATACAGATATAAATACCAGAATGCTAGTAGGTGAGAAAGGAGCCCCAAAACATTGGAGAAATCCTGCAGTTTACGTTATAGACATTCTGGTAGCTTCCTAACAACTTGGCTTTGACTTCATTTTTTTTCTTTCAGCACCAAGCACCATATGTTAACTGTTACAGTGAAATAACACTTACCCAACAAGTCTGCAATTGAGATACTATATTTAAATTCAACTGTTAGGTGAAAGTATGTTTTATAAGAACTCTAGGAAGCTGTATGTAGATGGTTACAGAAAGGAATCTATATGTAGAGATTTTGAGAAGCATAATTGTTACAGCAGCATCCCTTCTGAATTTGGGGATATTTAGTGGTTATTCGCTTTGCTTTGAAGTACGTGTATAATTAAAAACATTGCATAATGCAGTGTTTGGCATATATCATCATGAATAGCTTGACAGTAATACATTTTTAATAATCCTGGTTTCTATGGGGTTTTCTGTAATTATTTCTGTCTGCATGTTATCAGCCTCTATACCTTACTTGAAATTAACCTATTGAACTAAAAAGAAATGTTAATCTATTTGTGCAAGCTTTTTGTCAATATAACTTTCCTTTTTTTAACAACCGAATGATGCTGGAAGAAAGATTTTTAGCTGTGGGAATTATCAGCATTGAGTATTTGACATTCTGAATTAGATCTTTTCCAACATCTGAGTTTGTTCTGTAAAGAGAGAGATGACAGTCAGGGAGCCAATTATGTTTTTAAGATTTCCAAAGCACATGTCAGCCTTGACATTAACAAAAGCAGCTGAACAAAGTTGCAACATTGGCACAGAATAGGTGTCTGGTTACTTGCTGGGACAGCACCAACTTCACACCAACAACAGCAACGACAACAACAAAATCTGCACTGATGAAAAAGTATTCTCTT